>NC_060884.1:27111855-27171855 GCF_014805685.1 Silurus meridionalis
ACTGATATGATTATCAAGTCCACTATTTATTTAGGAGCTGACTGGCTTTGACAATTATGTACTTCCTTAATGCATAGTCTCTGCTCTTAGACATCCATCATCATTGATTCTTCATGCTCTCAGATGCATAATGGCTGTTGTTTCATTGAATGGAATCAATCAATTCTTTCTTTTTACAAAGGTGAATTTGCTGGAGTAAGAATAGCAGCTCACAGGGGGAACATAATCAGACTTTCAGCTTGTTGAAAGTTATTGAGAGTGAATTTTTTGTGTTACCTAATTACATAAATATTTCATATATATATATATATATATATATATATATATATATATATATATATATATATATATATATATATTCACTATATATGTTTCGATTCCAATATTTAATTATCTCATTGTGATTAATCACAACTAAATGTACCTTAAATTAATCATTTTAAAGTTTTTAATACTCTAATCAACAAATATTAAATATAAATATACAAATATTATTAGTGAAACCAAATTTGACATAAAGCAAGATATTTTTGTAAATGTTTAAAAGTAATGGTGGCGTTTTAAATTACGGAAATCATCAGGACACTAAACAGAACTTAAAAAAAAAATACATTTAGAACAGATAAAAATGTGTGATTAATTTGCGATTAATCATGAGATACCTCATAGCAATCATGCGATTAATCACAATTAAATATTTTGACCAATTGACAGCCCTTGGTCGCCCATGACCCTGTCGCTGGTACACCACTGTTCCACCACTGTTCCTTCCTTGGACCATTTTTGATAGATACTGACTACTGCAGACCAGGAACAGCCCACAATAGCTGCAGTATTGGAGATGCTCTGACCCAGTCGTCTAGCATCACAATTTATCCTTACGCCTGCCCATTTTTCCTTCTTCTAACACGTACATTTTAAAGACAAAATGTTCACTTGCTGTCTAATATATCCACCCACTAACAGACACACACATTATTTCTTTACCACTTGGATGAAGTGGATGGACGTTAGAAGTGTAATCCTATTAGAAGTGAATAAAGTGGCTTTTTTTCTTTTTTAGTTCTGTTTGTTTGTGCTTCATTTTCTTTTTAATTACAACAGAGCTTTTTTTTTTACATTCATAGCATTTGGTAGACATCCTTATCTAGTGTGACATAATTATTTCATTACAACTAAACACTTGAGGTTTAAGAGTCTTGCTCAAGGGTCCAGCAGCAGTTTGTTGGTTTGGTGTTTAAACTTCAATCACAAGTTTAAAGTCTTCACCGTTGAGCTTCCACGTAATCTTTTTGAAAAATGCAGCGTGACATCAGACAGTTTTTACCCTCTTGACCAGATCAAAAGTAAGCAAGAAAAATAACTACATGTGGGGTCCATAGCATTTTTGAGAAAATATAAGAAAATTCAGACATGTTGAATAAGAAATATATATTCCATATCCAATATTTCAAAGAATATAATGTGTTTGTGATGTGCTGTACCACATTAACTATAGCTGAATACCATCCTACAAAATCACACAAGCACCACATTCGTTCTAGACCTTCTACCTCCAAAACTACAGAGAAAACAAAACAGCCTTCACATTACCGGTACCTATGTTTAATGCAATGTTTATTTTTTACATCAAATCGTGATAACAAGCGAAGCTACTTAGTTATCCAGTGCTGAATCCAGTAACTGTATAATCCAGTGCTTTATACACTTAGGCCACTCATTTGCATAAGATGACTATTAGAGTCCTCAGGCTCATTTAATTCCATTTTACCCAGAAACATGCCTGAACGAAAAAACAAACAAACAAAAAACCCCATCTCTAATAATGATGCACATTAATGGCCTAAATCCTGAGACACCTGGGGGTTTTATTGAATTATTATTCAAACTCCAAAATCAAACATGCTGCTTTTTAAAATGTTATTACAAACATTAAACCTAATCAGAAAAGGTTTTTTTTTCTATCATTAATATTAAACACAGCTATAGAAAAATGTAACTGATGCTATTTCAATGATTGTATCAAATTTCTTTTACACTTGTCCAACACCTAGAAAGTTCACTGACCTTTAGCATAGGATTTTACTGCTTAATTAGTGTTCTCATATGATGCACTTCACTTCACTGCATTTCACAAGTTTTACTTTGTAGATTTGCTGCATGATGAGGTAAAGTGCAGTGAGGTTGAAAAAAAATCTAACAAGTTTAATAAGAATAAACAAGACTTTTATTTTCCTGTACAAGATTTTTACGTTAAGTAATTATAGAGCACTACTTTGCACACTGACTTGCTAGACTTCGCAGTCTATTCTTCCAAAAATAAACTTTTGTACTTTTCTGAGCCATACAAGTAGATGTGTAAAAAAAAAAAAAATGAATTAAAAGCAAAACAGAGCTTGACCTCAGAATGCTAATCTTTATTTTGTTTTATTTTCTCATGTATTTATTTATTTATTTATATAAAATTATGGAGCGTTACGTTTCATCTTTCCTCTGAGGCGAAAAAAGTCCGTCTGGAGCGCTTATGTAAACTTGGAACACGATCGATTTGAGGACTTCAGGATGAACTCGAAAAAAAGAACAGAAGTGCAACAGAAAAACAACTTCTCCTGAGCACATTAAAAACTTCTTCCCTTTCCTCTCTCAAATCAAGTTATGAAGCTGAAAAGCTGGTTAAAATTCACCCAAATGTTTCAACCTCCTATTGATCTCAGATGATGCATGAGAGAGCGGTGACCGGAGTTTGACTCCTGAGCTGTCTGCCTGCGTGTAACATTGATTCGAGAGGGAGATGGCTAAGCAGAGCTAGCTTGGTGGAAGTGATGATGGAGGGAAAGGCTGGGTGAGAAGGGGAGGAGTGCAATGTATACGAGCAGCATTCGCAGACCTCGGAGGGATTGTTGACGAGCTTGTGACAAACTGCTGTGGTCTCGTAGGGAATAATTAAAATCATGAAGTAAGAGTGAAGCCGTCACCATAACAGAGAAGCTGCTCGCCAGACAATGGGCTCCTTCTGATGAAAGACAAAGACTTGTGCAGGACTTTGATAACGGCACGGTTTAGAGGCAGCTGACCCAGAAAATGCGTTCACACACTCCTCTGCTGTATGAGACGGGGGAAGGGGGCCTCTTATCCTCTCTCTCTCTCTCTCTCTCTCTCGCTGTCTATCTATCTTACACACACACAAACAACTGGCTTTAATAGCATGGCTAATAAGCGAGGCATCTGTCTACTCCTATCATCACAGCACACGACTCCCAAATCAACTCCACACGCGCAAATACACATGGGAGCGTGAAAGCCTGAATATTATTTAAATCTGTCCTCTCTCCCTGCTCTATTTATAGCAGATACCCCATGATGAGGGTTACTTGGAAGTCCATCCAGTCTCCAGGCAATTCATCTACTACTACGATGAATCAGATTGTCATATATTTATCAGAAACCACCTAAATTAGGCCTCTGGACATCATTCAGGTAAGCCCTGGAATGATAAATGGATTAAGGACTTCTTAAAAATGATGACCGTAGAGATAACTGCTTAGTTTGTTCATTTATTTGGCATGAATAAAGCCTCAATTTATCTAATTACAAATTAATGTTTAGTTTTGTTTTTACGCTGGGAATTTGATCCTAATCTGGATTTGATAAAATACGATTTTGGAACATGTTCTGCTAATAAATAGATAAATAAATACACTTGATCAGTAGGATTATGATGGATCTATTGTTAGACTTCATATTTTGCCATTTACATTTTTGATGAATTCTCTTTCCATTGGCAAAAACAAAATCAATAAAATCTATAATACTTTTCTTAAACCAAATTTTTTTTTTAAATGCATACATTATATAGATATAATAATCCTATTGGTTATATTGTAGTCTCATAATAAGCAGCTTTGGAAATTAGATTATCCCTTTAGATTATCCCTTTGTACCATGATTATGGTGCAAACCATCACTGGTTCATGATGTTGGTGTTGAAATGGAATGTACCAAGAATTCGAACAAAAAAACTTATAAAATAAAGGCAATGACATTCAAATCATGTCATCGCTAATTAAATGCTCATTACCTGCTCCTGTTTTGTCAATGATGCAGTTTTCTACACTAAAAACCTGCGTTATCCTGATCAACGTTGTGGTGTTTTCGGAACATATACCGAGGGTGTGATGTTTCCACAAACTTATTTGAACACTTATTCATACCTGGGGCAGGTAAAGATAGACAATCTACCTCCTAGGAGAAAACTATTGAATGCAGAGGAAACCCAGACAGAGACTGAACAAGTGTAGATCCTCACAGACACACTATATACTAAAATTTTACTTATATGGAAATTTGCACGTGTATAAAGGTTTTTCCTGCTTAGACATCTCAGAATATAAATATTTTTTGAATATTGCAGTCACTTCTCAGAACCAGTCAAACACTTTGATTTAATTCTTTGTCTGGAATCAATAAGATAAAGACAAACAGCTTTTTCATTCTAGAAACGTCATGAAAAAGTCCTGGATTCCCTTTAAATCTTCTCTAAAATGCGGTGTTGAAATAAGTGTTTGATTGACACGGTGCTGACCCGCAACTGCAAATAGTTTCGTTTTTACGTAAAAGCCTCACACAGGTTTGCACAGTCCCATCTTTATCTGTTCACTTTATTTTCCCTCCAGAGATAGTGAAAGAAGGCCAATTCCCTTCGTTGTGCAGCGTTTCCCCTGCGGCCAGTGATAACAGTGGAACGTTGCCATCACTAATCCCCTCTAGTTCAACATTTTGGCCGCTTTTGTATCTGATTGAGAAATAATTACCTTCCAAATAATAACCCGTTGTGGATTTCTCTGGCCTTGGTGACTTCTGAGCCTCCCTAATTTGTGGTTAAGGCAACAGCAGAAGTTCACATTATGCATCATGGAATAGTCTGAGATGGATCCTTGGCTAAATCAAAGCTTTCTAATTTGAATATGTGCAGGAAAAATGCCAAAGAATGCATGTGAAAACGTATTTTTTTAATAAGATTCAGAGGATTGACTTAATTTAGATCATTCATCTTTACTAAGCACTTTATCCAGTTCATGGTTAAGATGTCTTTCCTAGAAACACTGTTCCTGAGGCAGGAATAAACCCTGCAGGACACACCAGTCTGTCACAAAGCAGGAGGCAATTCATTTACATTTACTTCTTTGGTAAATGCTTTAATGGACGTAATTTACAAAGATGATGAGTAAATAAAGGTTATAGGCCCAGCATTGGCAGCTTGATGATTTGATGTCCAACCCTTTAAAGAGTACAGTGACTTTGTACTTATAAATATGAGCAGATAACATGCAGGATGTATTGATAAATATTAACAAAATAAGCCTATAATTAGCCTATTATAAGTAATAAAATGGAGAAAATAGTATTTAAACACTACAAATTCCCACTATTAGTGCTTTGTTGCAAAGCTGTTGCTGACAAATACAGCTTTGAGATGTCTATGGTAAGATGCAATTAGATGCAATTTCTTTCAGTATTGTGGTTCAATTTTGCCCAATTTCTCTTGGTAAATTGTCTTCAATTCCCTAAGGTTGTGAGGGTCAATTTGAAAATCCTCCAGAAATGAAGTCAGGAGATTGGCGAGGCCATGTAAGCGTCTTAACCCTCTTCTTTATATGAACCAGTCTTGATTTATATTGGTTGTATGTTTGGCTCTCATCTAATGTGTCCCGGTACATCACTCCTATCATGTTTCCTTTCAGGGCGTTTAATGCTCTAGTACCATCTGCAAAGAAGCAATATGAAGCTCTCACTTCTATTCTTTTATCCAACTCTTTTCTCCCCCAAACAAATGATAAGTTCATTGTCAGGGTTATTTTTTCTATTTTGTCTAAACAGAGTACAGTATCGTTTTCCAGAAACGTTTTGATTTGTCTACATGCATGCGTACAGTTTTTATGTTTCTATTTTGGGTATAGCTGTGCCGAAATCTACGTACATTTTTAAGTGTATATTTATAGCTACCAGTTGTGGATGAATTACACACACCAGATACACTAGATAAAATATTACTCCAATAGAAATAAAAGTGTTACCTTTGAACATTTACACGAGTAAAAGTACAAAAGTGTTTGCTGTAACTGTATTTAAGTATCCAAATACTATTATTTATTATGGCTATGATTTGCTATTATCATTTTTGTCACACGACTCATGATGTTTCTCTTTCAGCACACAATCTATTAATAGAATGATATTATTAAACATTATCAAACACTAAATAATATCTATTTAGATTATCATGAGCCCAAAACCTTGAAGCTGAACAAATTACTTCAGAACTAAATAAAGTAACAAGATTCGAGAGCAGGCAGTTTCGGTTTTAAGGTTTATTTAAGTGTAAGTGAAATAAAAACTTGGATTTCAGTCAAAAGTTAAAAACAGACATCCTGATTGGTGTCTTGCTACGTGTTTGACCAGTTACATTTTTATCCAATTATAAATTAAAAAAAACAAATGACTGATTTTGCAATATGTGGTAAGATATTTGACTTTGAAATGTAGTCAAGTTAAAGTAAAATGATCCCCATACTTCAGTAAAGTATAGACAGACAAAAAAGCTACTTATGCACAGAAACAAATTACATTTACTTAGTTACTGTCCACCACTAATAGATACAAAGACAAGACATTGTGTGTAAATATGAAATGGATATAATGATTGCCTAAACACATTTTCCTCTTGCCCATGGCATCACATGCACAGCCCACCATTGCCCAAGACCAAGTTCAAGTTCGAATTCATTTCTATTGCGCTTTTCACAATGAACATCGTCTCAAAGCAGCTTTACAGAATTTAAGAAATAAAGTGAAAGATGTGTATTTATCCCTGATGAGCAAGTCTGGGTGACTGTGGCAAGGAAAAACTCTCTAGATGAATGAGGAAGAAACCTTGAGAGGAACCAGACTCAAAAGGGGAACCCATCCTCATTTGGGTGACCAAGAAAGATCACCCGTGGATCACCATATATCGTCTTCACACAATACTTCCCCTATGAACAGCCCGTCAGCATTAATTTGAGATGGCAGTGTGTTGAAGCGGCAGTTTTTCATCCAGATCAGATTCCTTGGGCTGGGTTTGTATATTCATGGCAAGACATGCTGTAACAAAATTTTTATGTGGTTTGATTTACATTTGGCAGTATGAAAACTACTGATATAGTCAAACTGAGAAGCATGATATTGTATCGTTTGGATCGCAGTATGAGACAGGAGATTTCCTATTTGAACACAGTGAATGTGCATAGATGTATTGTTAGTGCGCTATTGTTGCTGTGCATCCAATTACTGCGGAAGTCACCATCAATTCCCCCTGAATAAGACGCAGAGTCAAAACAATAGTACTTTCTATGCATTATTGAGTGAAGAGCTGTGAAGCTGTTCAATATTTCAAGCAAGGTGCAAGTTAACTGCAGGTTTAGCGATGGAAGACTTTGCTCATATAAAAACTGCTTGAATAGCTGGCACTGCAGTAAAGCACAGAACAATGATTATGGAGGTATATTTCAGAAAGATTCCTTTAATTTTAAGTGTATTTATATTTATGTTCAATGGATGTACATCATTTTGTTCTTTGTTCCTGAATTTTGGCAAAAAAATGAATGTGAATTTGTCATGTATTGCACTTGGAAGCAAATCATTTTCAATCAATACCCAACAGACATCAACAGCTGAAAATCTTCTTTTCTGATGCTTTTGTCAGGCCTGTAATTAAAACCATTTTCTGTCCTAGCTGTTTGTGAAAAGGAGGCTGGGATTGAAATAACAGATTGAATAACTACACATAAAGTGTCAGCAGGCTAGTTTATCATTTAGTCTTTAAAATGCTAATTGCAATGTGATCAAAAACTAATGCAGATGACCCACGCAGCACAATCCTTTTCTAATTAGGACCCTAGAGTAAGTCGACTGCAAAAAAATCCTGTTTGAATTATTGCTAAGAATTATGCTCAAAATAATGAGGTCACCTAAAAAAAACCAGCATGCTGAAGTAAAACCCAGGAGGATCTGAAGAAAATACTGAGTCAAGGCAAGAAAAGGAGTATAGTGAAAACTTTATCCTTATCTTTCTCCTGCCTCACTCCCAATCCTCCTAAAACCCCACAGATTGACATGTACAAGCATTGGGATTTTTCTGACTTTTCCCTTTCTTCCCATCCAGAGAACTCCCACTGGGACTGATCAGAGTTAGACCAGACCAGTAGACTCACCAGATGTAGCCTACAAAGTTCTTTCTTCTGTCCTCTGGCTTTTCTGACTCCAACTCACAGAGTTTACACGTAGTGATGAACTGAATTCATGCACTGCTATGTGGCAGGAAGACGGCCAATCCACCACTAGCAATCTGCCAGCACTTTTCAAAGGGTTGAACTCGAGTTGACCGTGGCCCCAGACTGCTAGCTGTCTGGCCCTTGGGGGCTTTGGGATCCTGGAGTGCTTTATAGCAAGGGACTCTTGCACCAAGCCTGGCAGGGTGCCGCTACTCCTACTGCTATTGAGCCGAAAGCCAGACAGAAGCAATGACATAAAAAAATCATCACAGGGATGAATTGTGTACCCCTTCATTTCATCCACCCAGACTCGCCTTATGCAGGGTTACCTGTGCAACTTCTCTCAGCTTAGACAAGGCAAAGGGGATTGTTGAGAGGGAGGGCAAACCCAACAAGGGGGTAGAAGGAAGTTTGGCTCATTCTGTCTCTATGTGCCTGTTATCTGTCTTCATAAAAGTTTCATGTGTTTTGGTTGAATTGACCTAAAGTCAGTTAGAGCAAAAAGTTATACAACTAATGAGGGAGGATTTAGTGACAAAAAACCCTGGCCAACAGGAGGTGCTCTTCCACCCACCACCCAGCTACAGTGGGAGTCTCCATGTCCTCTGTATGAACCTTGATTAAACGTGATGTTAGGATGGCGCATCCTTGAAACAAATTATTCTACATTTATGCAGCTGGCTTCATTAGTATGATCAGAGAATCATATCATGTCTGCACAAAGCAAAGCTACTAATGAGCAAAATCTATGAATTGATTTACTGGCCATCAAAGACTCTTCTTATCTCCACTTCTGCATTGCTATACTATAATGATTTTTTTTGGAATAATTTTATATATATATATATATATATATATATATAAAAAGGGTAACAAAATTATGGATTGCCAAAGCTTACTGATGTTCATGGGGAGTGAAGGCTTGCCCATCCCACAAAACAGCTACTGTAGCACAAATTGCTATAAAAGTTATCGCTGGCTCTGATAGAAAAGTATCAGAACACACAGTGCATCACAGCTTGATATATTAAGACTCATAGCTGCAGCTCATTAAGGGTACCCATGCTGACCCCTGTCTACCGCAGAAAGCTCCTACACTGGGCACATACGCTTATATGTTATATATACTATATATATATATATAATATATATTCATATATTTCCCCTATATCCATTCTTTGATCTCAAACCCAAACATTTTCAGTGTATAAAAATTAAAATTAAAATATTATTTCAGTTGCTTCAGATTCACTGTTCTTGAATAAAATTAGTGGAACCCTAAACAGTTCCAAGATTTAATAAATTCAGGCTGTCAGGCCCCAACATCTGTGCCACACTGAGTTACTTAAGATTTTTTATTTTATATGTATTTCTCTCTCTCTCTCTCTCTCTCTCTCTCTCTCTCTCTCTCTCTCTCTCTCTCTATATATATTTACATACAGTACAGACCAAAAGTTTGGACACACCTTCTCATTCAAAGAGTTTTCTTTATTTTCATGACTATGAAAATTGTAGATTCACACTGAAGGCATCAAAACTATGAATGAACACGTGGAATTATATATGTAATTATATACATAACAAAAAAGTGTGAAACAACTGAAAAATGTCATATTCTAGGTTCTTCAAAGTAGCCACCTTTTGCTTTGATTACTGCTTTGCACACTCTTGGCATTCTCTTGATGAGCTTCAAGAGGTAGTCACCTGAAATGGTCTTCCAACAGTCTTGAAGCAGTTCCCTGAGAGATGCTTGGCACTTGTTGGCCCTTCTGCGGTCCAGCTCACCCCTAAACCATCTCGATTGGGTTCAGGTCCGGTGACTGTGAAGGCCAGGTCATCTGGCGCAGCACCCCATCACTCTCCTTCTTGGTCAAATAGCCCTTGATGCCTTCAGTGTGACTCTACAATTTTCATAGTCATGAAAATAAAGAAAACTCTGTGAATGAGAAGGTGTGTCCAAACTTTTGGTCTGTACTGTATATATATATTTATATTTATATATTGCATATTATATAATGCAATTTAATTTACAGAAAAATAAGTGTCCTGCAAATGCTTTCACGTTATTTGATGTAGTGGATAAAACCATCTGTCATATTAGATGAAATGCTATGCTTTTGAATCCTGAGTAGAAATTGATATTGCACCATATGGCATAAAATCATTTCACCAAACTATTAATTAATTCCATCATTAGGAGGCAATTACACAAACCTGCTTCATGATGACATTTTTGTATTAGTAATCAGATTCACAGATTCATCTGTCACCAGGTTAAACCACAGTGCGGGGCAGGTCCTAAACCTATACGACAAATAATAAAGTTCAGCCCTTATTCTGCAGTGACGTGCTACATTACACCAACCAGGATTAGAGTAAGTAAATATACAATTTAAAGTATTTTAATATTGAGGTATATCACTGTGCACTGAGTTGAAATCCAAACAGTGCCACTTCTATCAGCAGTCCTTGCAAACATATTGTCTGTCATGCTCTAATTTAGTGGAAAGAGTGGCTTGGTTCCTGTCTTCCTGCTGATATGACAGAAGACAACTGAGGTTTCTGCTAGGCCATGTGCACCCGGTGAGTGACAGTTGAGAATGATCCATAGGCGTCATGCTATAACTGGTATGTGCAGGTATGACACCTATAAGGTGGTAGCTTAGTGTTTAACATGTTGGACCTCCGATCAGAAGGTCATAAGTTCAAATTTTAGCACCACCAAGCTGCCACTGTTGGACCTTGAGCACTTTAACTGCTTGGTTGTATGAATGAGATAAATGTAAGTTGCTCTGGATAAGTGTGTCTGTCAAATGCCAGAAATGTAAATATGAAAACACTTGCAGCATGTGGGCCAAATGCTGTAACTGTAAACAAAACTAACCTACAGTAAGTAAAAAAATTGCATCACTTAATGGAGTACAGATGATTGGCAAATTAAAGGATATGAATGTGTCAGGTCATGTTCAAAGGATAAAATTGAACACGCTTCTGCCAAAAAATATTTCCTCAGATGGTGTTTTGATGGTTTTGATTGACAAATGGCTACAAAATCTCCCGTAGATGTTCAGTTGAGATCTGCTGAGAGTATAAAATGTACAGTACAGACCAAAAGTTTGGACACACCTTCTCATTCAAAGAGTTTTCTTTATTTTCATGACTATGAAAATTGTAGATTCACACTGAAGGCATCAAAACTATGAATCAACACATGTGGAATTATATATGGAATTATATACATAACAAAAAAGTGTGAAACAACTGAAAAATGTAATATTCTAGGTTCTTCAAAGTAGCCACCTTTTGCTTTGATTACTGCTTTGCACACTCTTGGCATTCTCTTGATGAGCTTCAAGAGGTAGTCACCTGAAATGGTCTTCCAACAGTCTTGAAGGAGTTCCCCGAGAGATGCTTGGCACTTGTTGGCCCTTTTGCCTTCACTCTGCGATCCAGCTCACCCCTAAACCATCTCGATTGGGTTCAGGTCCGGTGACTGTGGAGGCCAGGTCATCTGGCGCAGCACCCCATCACTCTCCTTCTTGGTCAAATAGCCCTTGATGCCTTCAGTGTGACTCCACAATTTTCATAGTCATGAAAATAAAGAAAACTCTTTGAATGAGAAGGTGTGTCCAAACTTTTGGTCTGTACTGTATGTATGCACATTATTTTCACCTTAATCAAACCATTCAGTCAGCAGTCTTGTCCTGCATATGGGGGTTTGATCATCTTGGAAGAAACCACACCCATTAGAATAGAAATGTTTCACTGTAGGATAAAAGTATTATTTTGCAAGGACTCATCTCAGTTAAAAAGAAAAATGGACCCAAACCGTGCTAGCAAAATAAATGAACAACCCCCAACAAAGCAGAGACATTTTTCCTTTAAATCATGACTGTTCACTCTAAATAATTAGAGCAAATTTATATTGCTGGACTGACTATAGACGTTCTGTAATAAATAATAACT
Organism: Silurus meridionalis; assembly: GCF_014805685.1. Taxonomy (NCBI): domain Eukaryota; kingdom Metazoa; phylum Chordata; class Actinopteri; order Siluriformes; family Siluridae; genus Silurus; species Silurus meridionalis. The sequence continues at coordinate 27,124,131 of NC_060884.1, forward strand.
GCTAATGATGCAATCAGGGTATATAAAGTACATGTGGACTAGCATGTAGGATAATGATGCTAATGAGTAAAGGAATTTAGACCCAGATTCCAAACATGTAATACTTAATGTTTCAGTCTGTCATTAGCATGCAATGTTGTAAATTGCTGAAATCCCTTCACAACAGGCTAGGATAAATTATAATTGTTTATTTATGGGGTAGAGCAATCCTGATGGGACATCCACTCTGATTGGTCTCATTCATTAAAATTGATTCATTTAAATTTACAGTGAATTTACAAACTAGTTATAGACTTTATGCATATGTTTAACCCTGTAGTCCCCTTTAAACATAGACCTAAGTGCTTACTTCTGGTATTTACTTAATTAAAACATAATGGCTAAACTAACGATAGATTTTGCTCCTGTATGCTTTAAGTATGTTTGGGATTAACGTCTATAGTCTCTTTGAATCTAGAAATTGACTTAAATGTAAATATTTGATGTAAAAACAAACCCATTATTACATTCAAAATAAGCTTTAATGCAGATTAAAAACATATTTTTAGCAAAGCCTACACATAACATACGTCTCACATCATAACCTTGTGCTCCAGAACATCTGATCACATGCACATTATCAACTTGTGCTGTTAATATCATGAACAGCAGCTACGCTAATTTCTCTCCACTGCTTCTCTTTCTCTCCCCATCCCGAGACACCCTGAGGTTGGCCAGCTCCAGTCACGTCCCACCTCATGACGATTATGGACCTTTGAAGAAGTAGATGCCGAACTCACAAACATCTCGAACCATCTAGAGACGTACCAGTGCCAATTGGATCCCGCTACATGTGTGGTTTTGACATTGGACCTCCTGAAGTGTTTAAAGGCTCTCATGGAGAAGCTGCTGCTGGATCTGTGATGATCACAAATGTTGAGCTCATAAAACTAGGAGCTATTAACCATATAGACTGTATAAGACTGCAGAAAGAACATCACTTATAATCTTATACTCCAGTACTCATGTTAGTTCTCTCTCTCCAGTGTTCTGTACTGTTGAAAGATTTATGATCAAACTCTTGATGTCACCCAGATGAGGATGGGTTTCCCTTTTGAGTCTGGTTCCTCTCAACGTTTCTTCCTCATTACATCTAAGGGAGTTTTTCCTTGCCACAGTCGCCACGGCTGCTCATTAGGGATAAATGCACACAATTTCACCTTAACTGTTGATTTCTGTAAAGCTGCTTTGAGACAATGTCTGTTTTGAAAAGCGCTATAGAAATTGACTTGACTTGACTTGAAGAACCACAGACCAAAAATGTTTGGTATATATTATATTCATAAATAATTAGCAATGATTTGCAAGTTTGTCACACACCCATACCCAGTTGAGATATACATTGTAAAAAAAAGTTTTTCCACAGTTTATTTGAGAATTCTTAGGTTTCAAAATAATCAGTGGACAATAAAAACTTTCTTTAGGCTTCTCCCGTTAGGGGTCGCCACAGCGGATAATCCGCATGTTTGATTTGGCACATGTTTTTACGCTGGATGCCCTTCCTAACGCAACCCTCCCCATTTATCCGGGCTTGAGACCGGCACTAAGGCTTGTGCAACCCTAATGGCTGGGGTTGGTTCCCTGACCGGGGATCGAACCCGGGCCGCAGCATTGAGAGCGCCGCATCCTAACCAATAGACCACTTTTATTTGTTACTGTACTTAAGTAGCTTTGTTCACGAATCTGTATATCTTTTTGGGAAAACTTTATCTTCACTACATTTCAAAGTCAAATATCTTATTTTTTTTACTCAACTACATTTTGCAAAATCAGTCGTTCCATTTAATTTATGAGTGTATAAAAACGTAACTCGTCAAGCACCCAGCAATCCACCAATCAGTGAAGATTGTGCGCTCTGTTAACTTTTGATTGCCGCTTGCTGGTATCTACTTATCACGAACATACAGTTCAGAATCGGTTCAACAGCAAGCAGAACATTTTGGGAGGAATAAATGATGGAATAAACTCCTCACTCTTAACTTGCCACAACACCTGTGGCCTTATTTGCACAAATTTTATCAAGTAGTTGAAAAGAAGGTTTTGTGCTCATGATAATTTGAATTGATATTAATCAGTGTTTGACTCATTAATAAAATTATATTAATAGATTTTTATATTAGAGTCTTTTCACCCAAACTGAGTTGATTAAGTATTTTGGCAAAAATGATAATAGGAACATCATAGCCGTAATAAATCATAGTACATTGGATACTTAAGTACATTTGAAAGCAAATACTTTTGTACTTTAAATCAATAAAAGGTTAAAAGAAGCATTTTACGTTTACTGGAGTTATACTGTATTTTAACTAGTGTATCTCCACTTTAACTCAAGTACATGGTTTGTGTACTTTGTCCACCCCTGGGAAAAATGCAGTTCTACTTGAAAGGAGATTTTTCTAATAGAAAAAATACTTTGTTCTGATTTTTTATAAATGAGTGAGTGCATCACCATGTCACCTCATGGCTGCTCTCTCTTCACTGTTAGTGGGCAGCTTTGGCAACTTGGTTTTACCCGAGCACTGAAGCACACAATGCTGAGTCACTGAAACTGATTAGGAAAATGTCCTCAAACATTCCGGGAGAAAAAAATGAGCGTACACTTAAAAATACACAACTTCGTTCTTTCCCTCATGGGTATTGGTGCCATTTTGGATGTTTCCATGAGACATTTTTAATTTCTATTCCTGACGTGATTTTAGATACGGTCTCTGACGTGCAGAAACTCACAAACAGGATATAGTTCTGACCTAGCAACGAGGAGCCGATTGGTTGAGAGGGAGACAGCCTGAGGCATACCATTGGTGGACTGCTCTGGCGTGAGGAAGGGACCTCTCTCAGGAAGGCAAAAGAGGGACTAAGTGACATGAGATGAGTCACAGAAGCTGTAAAACTTCTACAAGTGCAGAGAGGTAGTGAATATAGGCTTGTAGAGAATAGAACCTATATTACATGTAATGTAATAGTACAGCTATATGCATTACATAAAACACAAGTTCTAAAGTTCTCTTCTGCTTGTAAAGTGTAAAAAAAATGAAGTGTGTTTGTGTGTATATTTTTGTGTGGTTAAATGAAACACTGGAGCAGATGAGATGTACTTGGTTATTGTCTAGAGTGTAAATAAGGTAAATAAAAATTATATTAAAATAACCTTTTTTAATACAATTTAAACAGAATAAAAGTACAATAATTGAAATGATATCAAAGGTTATATAATGTGCCACCAAATTTAAGCTAGTTAAAAGCTAATGGGGGAAAAAATACACCCTCTGCTCCATATCAATTTCACCCTTCTAGCCTTTTAGGCTTTTGCTCTTGCTCAGCTCTTTTGTTAATACTTTCAGGACAAACATGACTCTTCATGTAGGGCAGGAACAGGCTGTATCCAGCTTGGGTCTATATACCCTGGGAAAGCGAGGAAAGGCACTGGGCCCACCCTGAATCCCTGGAGCACTGTGGCAGAGCGGGGGAAAATGCTAATCCATTGGCCCACATTTTGAGTGGATCTTCCCTAGGAACATCCCCAGCCCTGCTCTCGTAATCTGTACTAAACACAGAGCTCATGCACTCTGATAGGACACCTGCTGCTCGCCGTTTAGCCAATAGAGTGCCAGCAAAATGACACGGTGCCGGTTGTCTCTGGCTCGCCCTCGCCCTCGCGCTCGTTCTCTTTCATACACTTGCACAAAGCAGAACCAGATAGATTGTTTTATCTTCCTGGAAACATTTTTCATGCTATTGCACAACGTGGAGGAGAGACAGAAAAAGGAGTGTGTGTGTGGTTTGTGTGGGTGGAGGTGAGCTCCTTGTGCTGATCCATTACTGACATTTGCATAGAGATTGATAAAGAAGTGCCGGTCCACCAGTTTCCAACAAGGAAAAAAAAACAGGATTAACGCCAACTTGTGTGCATGCAACGAAAACTTGGACCAGATTCGGTCAAGGACTCTTTATAGACTCTGAGTGATTTATTGGTTTTGTTGGAGGTTTTGGTTTTATTCGTGCTGATGTGCTGATTCTTGGCCTTAAACTTAAATGTCTTCAGTTCTCTCATAGCAAAGCAAAGTAATGTGGAGAAACGTAAACCATTTTTGAAACCATATCAAATCAGACTCCATGCTACTAACAATGTTTGCACTTAAATTAAATGTGCAACTTCATCAGGTTTCTTTTTTTCGTTCTTCTGTCTAGCTCCAGGTTACAGATCTGCACAACAATAACATTCACAGTTGTATTTCAAGCCATATTACTCTACATTTGCTTGTATTCTATGTATCATGCTTTAGGAGACAGCACTATAGCCTAACCACTATCTCTAAATCGAAGCTCATGCCCCCTGGGCATGTGCCCCGCAGGCCTGTACTATACACCCAACACCCAGTCCTTTAACCAACATCTTGTCCAATCTGATATTTAGTTAAACACTACTAATACACAATTATTTCTGGGTTCCCTGTTTCTTTTTGTGTTTAACATTTTTCATGCCCTCCACAATCCAGTGAAGAAGCTTTAAAGCTTTATAAAATTTCCATTAAATCTTTCTTATTTCCCTCACCTGCTGTGATATACAGCAGTTTTCAGCATGGCCCAATAAATAGTTTTACATGATCAACCTTGTTCTTCCCCACAGCTGCTAGCAATCCTTGTACTCTTTTTTTTCTGTTTTATTTATTTATTTATTTTTGGGTTATCGCATGACATTCAGTTTTTTCCCTACATACAGAACATTGCAACACATATAACTGTCTACTCCGAGGTATCCATCATCAATCCGCTCAATATTTCACCTTTATCTACTATAGTAGTTCAATTTTATTGACATTGTGCCCAAAGCCCGCTGTGGGAGACTATCACATATCGGTCTTTTCTACCTGCACAGCATCTTTTCTCTCTCTCTCTCTCTCTCTCTCTCTCTCTCTCTCTCTCTCTCTCTCTTTTTCTCTCTCTTTTTTCAGCCTTCTTGAAGCCACCTCTTTCCATATTTTTTGCTTATTTTGCTCATTAGTCAAACAGCTTCATTGAAAGTAATTTGCACTTCATGTTTAACAGTGGCTATCATATATATATATATATATATATATATATATATATATATATATATATATATATATATATATATATATATATATCGTAATTTCCGGACTATAAAGCGCACTCTTATATAAGCCTGAATTTGACAGTGAAACACTGAATTTGACAAATATTTTTATTTTTAACATAAATAAGCCGCACCTGTCTATAAGCCACAGGTGTCTACACTAATGTACTTTACACAGGCTTTAACGAAAGACACGTTACACACGGTGTAACGGGTGAAATATGTTGCGCTTCTATTAGAAGCATAGCGGTATTTTGGGAAAAGACCGGCACTGCATACTTCCGTTATTACTGCGTGTGTGGAGAAAGAGGAATATGTCCTTATTATTTTCTGATGCTCATTTCTAAGTTTCTTTGACTAACCCATAACACTGTTGCAAAGCAAAAGAAAAAAGCACTAGTTTTGGAAACCTGTCTGTGCTTATATGATTTCTGTTGCAACTGGAGTTAGCGAGCTCTCCCTTCACCCAGACTCAACGCGTTACAACGGCTTGTATCTAAACAGTAGCCTACCAAGAAAGTCATTGTTCACTGTCTTCCTCCTTCCTTTCACAACTACAGTGGTAACTTGACCTACGAGTGCATTAATGTACGAGTTTTCCGAGGTACGAGTGGTCACTTGGTCGATTTTTTTGCTTTGTTACGCAAGCAAAAAATTGAGGTACGAGCTCGAGATGCAGCTGCCAGATGGCGTAGCGAAGCCAGAAAGCGAAGAGTGTGACGAAAATTGAGATAAGCAAAGAAGAAAAAGTAAAAATGTTAAAGTTTAGGGATACGTAGTGTACAGGAGTGATAGTAAAAAACTAGTTTTCCCTCCGCCTCCGCTTATCGCCTCCCCCTCCACACACACACACACACACACACACACACACACACACCCAACCGGCGTTTTCGTTAGCTCAAGTCGTCTCATCTCCAAGGAAAATACACTGAATAAAACCTTATTATATCTTTACATACCCTTTCTATTATGTTTTTATACAAGATTTGTTATTTAGAAATGTATTTTCCAATTTAATAACATGAAACATAAAACGGAGTGTCATTTTAAGGGTTGGAACGGATTAATGCCATTTTAAGTATTTTCAATATGGAAAACTGATTTGATGTGCGAGCAAATTGAGATCTGAGCTCGTCCACGGAACGAATTAAACACGTAGGTCAAGGTACCACTGTATTTCTCTGGGGAGTTTATCCCACAGGTTTTTTTGTTTCCATTCGGAAATTTCATTGGTCTAATGTTATAGGGTTCAGTTTTTTGGCTTGAAGTTTGTGAAACCGGGAAAAACCCAGGAAAAATTCATAAATTAGCCGCTTCGTTGTTTAAGCCGCTGGGTTCAAAACGTGGGAAAAAAGTAGTGGCTTATAGTCCGAAAAATACGGTGTATATACAGTGAGGAAAATAAGTATTTGAACACCCTGCTATTTTGCAAGTTCTTCCACTTAGAAATCATGGAGGGGTTTGAAATTGTCATCGTAGCTGCATGTCCACTGTGAGAGACATAATCTAAAAAAAAGAAATCCAGAAATGACAATGTATGATTTTTAAACTATTTATTTGTATGATACAGCTGCAGTATTTGCAGTATACAGTATTTGAACACCTGTCTATCAGCTAGAATTCTGACCCTCAAAGACCTGTTAGTCTGCCTTTAAAATGTCCACCTCCACTACATTTATGATGTTGGAGCAATCATTAGAAAATGGAAGAAGCTTAACATGACTGTCAATCGCCCTCGGACTGGGGCTTCATGCAAGATCTCACCTCGTGGGGTCTCAATAATCCTAAGGAAGGTGAGAAATCAGCCCAGAACTACACGGGAGGAGCTGGTCAATGACCTGAAAAGAGCTGGGACCACCGTTTCCAAGGTTACTGTTGGTAATACACTAAGACGTCATGGTTTGAAATCATGCATGGCACGGAAGGTTCCCCTGCTTAAACCAGCACATGTCCAGGCACAAACTCGGTGTTTCTCAGCGACAGGCCAGAAACCTGACTGATCTAGAGAAGATCTGTGTGGAGGAGTTGGCCAAAATCCCTCTTGCAGTGTGTGCAAACCTGGTGAAAAACTACAGGAAACGTTTGACCTCTGTAATTGCAAACAAAGGCTACTGTACCAAATATTAACATCGACCTTCTCAGGTGTTCAAATACTTATTTGCAGCTGTATCATACAAATAAATAGTAAAAAAATCATACATTGTGATTTCTGGATTTTATTTTTTAGATTATGTCTCTCACAGTGGACATGCACCTACGATGACAATTTCAGATCCCTTCATGATTTCTAAGTGGGAGAACTTGCAAAATAGCAGGGTGTTTAAATACTATATATATATATATATATATATATATATATATATATATATATATATATATATATATATATATATATATATTCCACTCATTATTACAGAGCCTTGACCCCGACCCACCATCCGAAGATGAACGCATCAGGAAATTTAGCTCGAGGCATCAGTTGCATCACTGTCAACAACTCTTCATTATGCATCGATCTCCATTCTTCTCATTTTTAGCCTACCAACAGGTATACCACATATTTTGTATTTTATCTTAGCCTCTTTTATTTCTAACCATTTCCACCTGACATCGTCAGTCCCTTAGTCACGTGGTGTAATGTCTCTTGGTGATCCTGCGTTATGGAAGTTTTATTATGTTTTTTCCTAATGACGTTACTTAAAAAAAAAAAAACTGAATTCCCCTTCCAGCCACAGGAACTTTACTGCTCAACTTATGAATTTTGTGGGTTTCAATAAATCTTTAATTTTGCCTGTCTTGGCCACTTGAATTCACTTTCTGGCCCTGGAATCTTGTTGTTGAACTCTTCTGCTTAGTTAAATTAATCCATTTACATAGTAAATGCTATACAACTACATGGGCACTATATAGGGGTACTTACATACTTAATAACTGTTAAATCATGGGCTAGCAATATCTATCTTCCTGTAGTTAGGTAGTCATTTACCAATGTAAGGTAACATTAGCTTCTGAGCTGACTATAGTAAAATGTCATTTTATGCAAATGCAGAGTACGAAAAGATTTATGATTTCTTGATTGCATAGAAATAAATATATATACACGTCCATATAAGATATGACAGCCTTCATCAACAGTACCAGTGACAGGTTTTTTTTTTATGTGTGTATGTAAATTAATCAAGCAGCTTAGCCTGCGGCAGATAGAGAGAGAGATAGAAAAAGAGAGAGAGCTTTTTCAGCATTCAGAATAGAAATAATGACAGGTGTGTGAAACTGCCAGACAGTGCCACTGAGCAAAACAGACTTTAAAACGTAATAAGTGCATGCCAAGTGTAAGTCCAAGGTCGGTAATTTGAATTAAAACATTTTTACACTGCCGATGCAGAAAGAGAAAAGCCTTCACATTAGCACACTGAAATTTTAATCAACCAACAAAATAGGTGATGTGTTTTCAAATCATTAAGCAAAAATAGTCCCTAAAGTTGATGTAAATCAAAATTGGTTGCACTTTTATTTACATATCCCTACACAACAGATATTAGCTGGTGTGTGGTACAGACTAGAAAAATACTGGGTAATTATTTTTTACTATGACAGTTAAACTACAGTTCACTGAAATGTCTGCCAATTTTTTATACAAAAAAGGGAAAAAATATTATAATTATTCACAGTCTATGTGTGACTTCTTCCAAAAATTCTTTGGATTCATTTTTTAAACCACAATCAAATAACACATTTTATATATTGACTGTTGTTTGAGAGTGAAGACACTCCAAACGCCTATGTCACCTACACTTACAGATTTAACTCATACACGCTCTTCATAGATCTCTCCCACCCAGTCTTTTCTATTATATATTTTTTTATATCATTTATAATTTAATTTAATGTTGTGGATGTTTTTTCCTACAAGCAACATGATTTAATCCACTATGTATTCTCATTTAATCTATTTAATCTAGACTATGTGGCATGTCTGCTGTAGAAGTCACTGTGTATGAGCTGTTACTATAGAAACAGTAACACATTAGAACAAATACATTAGTATAAACCTGTTGTTAAATCAAGTTTATTATTCAGTATAAACCCTTATAGATATATTCAGTCCTAACATACAAGATAATTAAGAAAAAGAAATTCAACAAGCACACTACAAATAGGACAATTTATATATTCCCATTGTGTTTTCACTGTGATGAATGGAGGAGGAGGAGGTGGTGTAATGGTGGGACTTGACCACAAACACGCTTTTAGGTTATGTAAGAGCTATTTTTCAAGAAGAAAAATTGATGGAATTGATTCTGCATCAGATGACCTGGCCTCCACAAAAACCCAATCTAAATCCATTTTAAATAGTTTAGGATGAGTTGGAGCAGAAAGTGAATGAAAAGCAGCCAACAAGCACTCAACACCTCTCAACTCTTCAAGATTGTTGGAAAACCATTCCATGTGACTACCTCATGAGGCTGACTGACAGAATGCCAAGAGTGTGCAAAGCTGTCATCAAAGCAAAACTTGGCTATTTCGAAGGATTGAAAATATAAAACATATTTTGCGTTAACACTTTATAGTTTACTACATAATTCCATACGTGTCGTGTTCTTTCATAGTTGGAAAGTATTTAGTTTGATGTGCAATGTTGAAAATAATAATAAATATATATATATTAGTGGTCGCCACAGTGGACCATCTGTCTCCATACTACTCTGTCCTCTACATCTGCCTCTTTCAAACCAACTACCTGCTATTTTCCTCTTTTCCTTCTTCCTGGCGGCTCCATCCTCAACATTCTGTCACACTGTCCTCATACATGTCCTGCACCACCCTCACATACTTCTCTCACACACCTGACTTCCTCATACAATACCACATCTCCTCTCTTGGCACCCTGTCGTACGCTTTCTCTAAATCCACAAACACACAATGCATCTCCTTCTGACCTTCTTTATAAGCAAATAAGGCATCTGTGGTGCTCTTCCTTGACATGAAACCATACTGTTGCTCACAAATGGTCACCTCTTCTCTCAGCCTGGCTTCCACTACTTTTTCCCATAACTTCATGGTGTGTCTGATCAACTTAATTCCCCTGTAGTTACTGCAGGTCTACACATCTCCCTTGTTCTTAAAAACAGTATCACCACACTCCTTCTACATTCCTTAGGCATCCTCTCACCTTCCAAAATTTTGTTGAACAATCTGGTTAAAAACTCCACTGCCATCTCTCCTAAACATCTCCACGCTTCTACTGGAATGTCATCTGGTCCAACCGACTTTCCACTCTTCATCCTTTTCATAGCTGCTCTCACTTCCTCATTTCTAATCCTATCCACTTCCTGCTTCACCATCTCCACATCATCCACCCTTCTCTCTCTCTCTCTCTCTCTCTCTCTCTCTCTCTCTCTCTCTCATTTTCCTTATTCATCAGCTGTTAAAAATACTCCATCCATCTTCTCAACACACTCTCCTCACTAGTCAATACATTTCAATCTCCATCCTTTGCTCTAACTTGCAGCACATCCTTCTCAGCTCGGTCCCTCTGCCTGGCCAATCGGTACAATTACTTTTCTCCTTCCGTAGTGTCCAACTGCTCATACAGCTTCTCATATGTTTTTCCTTAGTTTTAGCCACATCCCTCTTTACCTGCTGCCGCATCTCCTTGTACTCCTGCCTTCTTTTCTCATCACTCTGCCGATCCCACTTCTGTTTCGCCAACCTCTTTTACCTTTAGCTCTCCTGCACCTCCTCATTCAACCACCACGTCTCTTTGTCTTCCTTTCTATTTCCAGATGTCACACCAAGTACCTTTCTAACTGTCCCCCTTATAACTTCTGCAATAGTTGCCCAATCATCCAGCACCTCCTCACCACCACAGAGCCCCTGTCTGACCTCTTCCCTGAACCTTACACTACAGTCTTTCTCCTTCAGTTTCCAACATCTTATTCCTTTTTCAGTCCTCACTTTCCCTCTCTTCTTCTTTACCTCCAAAGCCATTTTACACACCACCATCCGATGCTGTCTAGCTACACTGTTTCCTGCCAACACCTTACAGTCTCAAATCTCCTTCAGGTTTCATCTCCTACATAGAACATAGTTCACCTTCCTCCACTCTCATACGTCACCCTGTGCTCCTCCTTCTTTTGAAGGGAGGGCATCATGTTCTGCTTCAGAATGTCACAGTACATGTTGGAATTCATGTTTCCGTCAATGAACTGTAGCTCCACAGAACCAGCAGCACTCACGCAGCCCCAGCCCCTGATGCGACCACCACAATGCTTGACTGTAGGCATAATTTTCTCTTCTACTTTTCATTAGGGTGTCACCACACATGTTGGACACCATCTGACCAAAACAAGTTTATCTTAGTTTCATCAGACCACAGGACATGGTTTCAGCAATTCATGCTCTTGGACAGGTTGTCTTTAGCAAACCGTTTGCAGGTTTACTTGTAAGTCAGCTTCAGAAGAGGCTTCCTTCTGGGATGACAGCCATGCAAACCGACTTGTTGCAGTATGCGGCATATGGTCTGATCACTGACAAGCAGACCAGCCGCTTCTGCAACCGCTAAAGCAATGCTGCAGAACTTATGTGTCTGTTTTTTGAAGCCAGCTTCTGTACCTGACACAGCACAGATTTGACATCTTTGATGGACCCTGGCGAGTCCTGTTCCGAGGGGAACCCTTCTTGGAAAACCTCTGTATGTCCCTGGCCAATGTACTGTAACTCAGTTTCAGAGTGCCACTAATCTTCTAATAGCCTCAGCTATCTTTGAAGAGAGCAACAATTCTAATTCTCAAATCCTCAGAAAGTCTTTGCCATAAGGTGCCATGTTGAAAATCCATTGGTCAGTATGAGAGAATTGTACTCAAAGCACCAAATTTTAACTGCTCTGATACAAAATACACAAATTTGTATGGTCCTGTCAAGCAGACAAAAAGATGAACATGATAAATAGGACGTGGCTTTGCATGGTTACACAACATACAGCTGTTATCACTTAGGCTGCACTCACGTTTGTTGCCAGCTATTCTGACAATAATGGCTGTATGTTAAGTTATTTCCAAAGCACAGTAAATCTGCACTGCTATACAGGCTGCACACTGACTACTCTAAAATATATCCAAGTTTCATTTCTATAGTATTTTCCCTTCAGAAGATATACTAAAATGGTTTATATATATATATATATATATATATATATATATATATATATATATATATATATATATATATATATATATATATATATAGTGTATTTTATTCATGTTAGAGACAGAACTACTGTCTGAGGCATGAAGTCAAATCAGATTAGAGAATTGAACTTGCTCTGGTATAATTCAATACAAACACTCTAAACACCTCCTGTCTACAGATAGCATAGCAGCGGTTTCCCAACAACATATGAATCTATGTATATTTCAACAGCATGTCATGAAGTGTACAATAGAGTCAACATGATCTGAATTTGTAATTGTAATGAAAAAAGGAATGAGCTGATATTATACAGATGTTCAGCAAAACTAGAAACTGGAGCATCTACAGGCAGAAAAAGTGAGAAAGGGACATTGTCAATAGAGTTTGTAGAGATTATCTACTAATCAACAACCATGAATATTTAACCTGCTGTTTAGATTTAGTCAGTATGATGATAGTTTGAGATAAACCTGAAACTCATACTTGACTGCAAAACTTACTTCATTAGTTCAAAGTCACTAATTCCAAAAGTCTTAGAGAATCTGATTTGAACAATATTTAAGTATTTGACTCATATTAAACATGGGTTCAAAGATGCACTAGTCTTCAAAACCAAGACACATGGTGCGAAAAGACAAACAGTTGATTTGTGAGTTTTTATTTCCCAAAATACAAATTGAATTGAATACCTGCATTAACCAATATCAACACAACAAGCTGTTCAACATGACAGAATGAAACAAAGATCAAACAAATCGGTCAAAAGGCAAAGTGGTCAAGGGGATCTTCAATTAACAAATAAAATGACAATATCATGTCACAAAGTAGAAGAATCATTAGTATTCAATATACTTTTATGTCTATTGAATACTAATGATTCTTCTACTTTGTGACATGACATCACTGTCTTGTGTTGTCTTTTGCACTGTTTGCACCAGTTGCACACATGCACTTTATGTGGCAACTGGTGCAAACAGTGCAAAAGACAACACAAGACAGTGCAAGACAACACAGGACAGTGCAGGACAATACACAAAATAGCAAAATAGCTCTGCCAGTAAACCTGTCGTAACAAAATATGGTGCACAGTAGCAGAAAAATTTAAACAGAATTGTGCAATTGTGTAAAGTGAATCATTTTAGATCAAGTAATTCCAAATATTCAGAGCTGATTGATTTGATGCACCTCTCAGTCTCAGATCGGGACAATATTTTCATTCGACTTCAACAAAAGGTGGTTCTCAAAGTTTTTGGAATTTATTCGAACTCTTTTTAAACTGAAAATGAGGCCAGCAGTGCTACAAAGTCGCTCACAGGCAGCAGATGCAGGGAGTGTTGAGTGTTAATGACATCTTTAACAGAAGTACACAATGCAGTTGATAACGGTCATTGGCAATTAAAACATAGCGGAGTAAAACATACATACTGTGTATTGAATTATAAATGTAGTTGAGTTGAGAGTGAAATTTGCTTATATCTTTGATCCTCAGTAAAACTGGAATGTTGCAAAAAAAAAACTTAAGTACAATAACGAAGTACATTTACGCAAATACTTTTCAACACTGTGATGGTTGATGATAGTGATGCTATTGCAAATTCAGTGTAACCTAAAACATTGTTTTGTTCTTTTTTGACTTCCTGTGTGTACCATGCTAAATCTAGTGTACAAGCAAAAAGATATATTTGGGACACATTTTCTGTTCATTTTCTCAGCTCCTTTTCTTTTGTTGTTTTTTTGCTTTATAGTGATTCATGACTGTCAGGATACTTGAAATGAAGAACTGGATGCAAAACAAATGTAACCAATAATGTGCCCTGAACAGACTACAGAGTGAATGAAGCAGGAAAGTTGGAAGCGGACAGAGGGGGAAAATTGTTTGAGCCTCTCCAGGAGTCTGGATCTGCCTCTCTCATGGCAGTGGAAAATAGAAGTGGAGACATTTTCAGGTGATTAATGATCAGAGGTCCGTGCTCTCTCTCTCTCTCTCTCTCTCTCTCTCTCTCTCTTTCTCAGGCCTTGTGTGAAAGTGTAAATCTGTATTTCTGTTTATGCGATTGTTATCATTTTCATTTCAACAACACAGAAGTGTAAGTGTGTGAGCGTGCTGCGTATCTGCATGTATACTTAAAGGGGATTGTCTGACCCCGAACACTGTGTATGTGTCTTGGCAGGAGCGTCATTGCCTGAGGAGATCACATTAGGCTACTGTAAACATCTCTCTGACATAGACATGTACTGTAATTCAGCCTACACTATTTATTCTCTTTGCACACCACATGAATCAGTGCACTTTGAGCACTTCCCAAAATACAGGTCCTGAAGCTACAAGCTTCTCTCTAATGCTAAAAGGAGGTAAACTACTCCAAAGCTACTGTAAAGAACAGTTACTTATATACTAATCTGCATTTTATAATAGTAAATACCTATTTTCAAGCTACCCTGAAGAGAAATGTAGATTAATGGTAAAGGAAATGTAGCTTTGGTTCCTGTTGAACAGAACATATTAGCCTGTGAGGCGTTGCAGCCTTGCTTTTGCTACTGATAAACTACTACTGCTGCTTTGAGTTGTCGTGTTTTGCGCCCTTCTTTACATTCATATCAATGAGAAGAAAGAACTAGGCTGCTGAAATTTTTGATTGCACATTGTTCAACATGCCACACTATAGACAGAAATGCAGACAGCAATTTATAAACTCCTGGTTTCTTCAATTGATTTTGAGACACACACATGTTCCATGTGTTTATATGCAATAAACTAGAAGAATGTCCAAAGCACACAAGAATTGGACAATAAATGACTGGAAGAATCCAAATTTGACATTTTGGCTTTAACAGAAGAACTTATGTCAAATGCAGATCCGGAGGTAAGATGTTAGCAGACTTCCTCGCACACACCATAAAAAATGGAGGGTGGAAGCTTAATGGTTTGCAGTTGCTTTGGAGCAGGGAAGGTTGGAGACTTATTCCGAGTGAAAGAAATACTGAACCAACATCACTACCATTAAATACTTCAATACCATGCAAATTCCATTTGGACTGCAGCTAATTGAAAAGATAATAACATATAACAAGATACTTATCCAAAACATACACCCAAGCTCTTTAAGCATTATTTACAGAACAAACATTCAGCTGGAGTGTTATCTTTTTTGGAATGCCCTGCCCAGTCACTGCACCTAAATCCTATTGAACTGCTCTGTGATTAACTGGACCTCAAGGTCAGAAAGGAAAATCCAGCTTGTGAAGAACGACTTTGGCAAGGTTTACAAGAGGCATGGCAAAATATTTCAGCTAAATGTTTGGAGAAACAAGCTGTCCAGGTGCCAAGAGTGTGCAAAGTGGTTATTCATGCTAAGGCAGGAAGTTTCAAATGAAAATAAAGTTTAACATTTGCACATTCATACATTCGTTTGGTTAAATGCTGGATCTGTGATGATCACAAATGTTGAGCTCAGTAGCTCCTAGTTTTATAACCAAAATAACTGTATTAAACTGTAGAAAGAACATTACTTATAATCTTATACTCCAGTACTCATGTTAGTTCTCACTCTCCAGTGTTCTGTATTGTTGAAAGATTTATGATCAAACTCTTGATGTCACCCAAATGAGGATGGTTCCCCTTTTGAGTCTGGTTCCTCTCAAGGTTTCTTCTTCATAACATCTGAGGGAGTTTTTCTTTGCCACAGTCGCCACGACTGCTCATCAGGGATAAATGCACACCTTTCACCTTAACTGTTGATTTCTGTAAAGCTGCTTTGAGACAATGTCTGTTGTGAAAAGCGCTATAGAAATAAACTTGACTTGACTTGACTTAAAGTCAATCATCATAACATTGCATTACCTAGTTTGTTGCACATAAAGAAAAGGAATATGCATATTAATGTTGTTCCTGATTTTGATTATGTATTAAAAAAAACTACATATAATTCTGATATAACTATGTATCTGACCTGCTTTACTGAATACATGCTGGCTCCTGATCCTACACCTCAATTCCCAGAAAAGCCTGTGAGAAAACCCAGCCCCAGCAACTGCCACCAATTACTACATTATAAATTCAAACATTTGTGCTACTAATACAGTAATCAGTTTCCTTGTGTTGTCTTCCGTGACATTTTAATGTGGGGTCAGCAAATGACTACTAAATAATCTGCTTGGTGCAATTAGGTCGGTTGTGCTCTATTAAATTTTGTAATTTGTCAAAAAGGATCACATTCAGCATTTGTTTTCACTTATGTCTGAAATGATGCTTTTCCCTCCGGACCATGTGATGTGCTGCTCTCAGTCTTTTGGCATTCTGTTTACGAGTGTCATTGTTTCAAATAACAATGGTTAAAACTTCAAATTGGAGGATGAAAATAATTATGACGCGAGTGTTTTGTATAAAACCACATTATTGAGCCTAAAGTATTAATCTTTTGTTTGATTTCTGGTGTTTAATTAAACAGGAGTGTAAGTATACAGTATATGCACTGCCAGTTTTTTATATGCACTTTTTTTTTTTTAAAGAAACTAAATTATCTTCCAATAGATTCAGCCAATTTCATTTAAGTTATTTCTGAAATAAAAACACCAGGATGGTATGATGCTACAGAAATGCTGGCGTATAAAAATACACTTTACGGACAATTGTTTTGGGACCCCTGTTCTTTTCCAGCCATGTGTGGTTCTTCCCCAAGCTGTTTCCATGATGTTAAAAGCTCACAATTGTATAGGAGTTCTATGGATTAAATTTTCCCTTCAATTTATCTAGAAGACCCAAACCTGTTTCAGCATGACAATGCCCCTGCATACGAACCAGCTCAATGATGATGGCCTTCAATAGAGCTCTTACCTCAACCCTATTGAATTCCTTGACTTTGGTTTTACCCTTGTGATTGAATAAGCTCAAATCTCCACAAATTTCAGTCAAACATCCTACCAGAAGATTAGAGTTATTTTTAAGAGGAAATGGGGACTAATTGTGAAATGGGATGTATAAAATCACATATGAGTTCTGTGTCTGGGCATTAGCTTCATGAACTGTCAGCTAATCCACTTTACAGTGTGTGAGTGAATACTTGGCCCAATTTCTTTGCAGGCTGATGCTATTGGTTGTTAGCTAGTAGATTCATTTATATAGTTTTGTCAATTAAAAAGTTGTTTACTTGTTACGTTTTACTTTCATGCTGTTTGATAAAAGAGAACATTTTAATTGAAGTAAGCCAAACACATCTCTTGTTTTCTGATCCAGGCTTCCAAGATGGGGTTATTTGTGAGGTAAAGGTTTATGTAGATTTTGCGCAAAAAAATGGAGAGGTTGAAATGAAGCATTAATGGAAGTGAATCATTATCTGTGTACCAGGTCTTCTTACAAATACAACACCAATTCCAAAAATGTTGGAACACTGTGTGAAATGTAAATAAAAACAGAATGCAATTATTTACAAATCTATTTAATCTATGCTTTTTTTTAAACAAGCCAGATGGTCCCTCCCCTCTTTATTCCGGAGGATGTGGTGTCCATGGTTTCCAAAAAGAAATGAATATCATTGATTTGTCTGACCACAGAACAGTTTTCCATTTTGCCTCAGTTTTAAATAAGACCCAGAAAGGAAGGTGAAGTTTCTGGATCATGTTCGTGCATGCCTTCTTCTTTGCATGATAGAGATTTAACCTGCATTTGTGGATGACATGGCAAACTGTGCACACAGACAATAATTTTTGGAGTTGTTAATGAGCCTATGCAGTGATTGTCATTGCAGAATCATGAGTGTTTTAAATATCCCTTGTCTCCAGATTATTTAGAACTTTTGATAATATTTTGTACTGTAAATGATGATTTGTTTAACTGTTTTGCAGTTTTATGTTGGGGAACATTATTTCCAAATTGTTACACAATTTGTAAACACAGTCTTTTACAGATTTCACAGATTTGATACGCTATTTATACCCAATCATCTTACTGACCTGTTGTCAATTAACCTAATTATTTGCATGTTTCTCCAAATGTTTAATTTTAATACTTTTTCCAGGCTTTTGTTGAGCTGTTCCAACTTTTTTTTAGATGTGTTGCAGCCAACAAATTACCTTATTTTTCCTCTGAATGGTACATTTGCTCAGTTCAAACCTTTAATTTGTTTTCTATGCTCTATTGTGAATTAAATATGAATCTAGGAGATTTGCACATCATTGCATTCTGTTTTTATTATCTTTTTTGGTATTGGTTGTAATGAGAAAATGTAGATTTTTCTGTTGGGATGACACACATACACAGGTTTGTTGAATTAACGCTATATACCTAAATCTGAGCACAACCTTACCCTCAGTAACCAAAAGACAAAAGCAGCTTTTCACAACACACACACACACACACACACACACACACACACACACACAGGTTCCAGTTTAAGCAGAATTGAGAGGGGTATTGTGTTGGTATCAGGTGTTGGCGTGACCCGGCCATGTGATAAGGGCAGGAGTTCAGGCAGACTGAATGTGTGGCTCTGCTTAGCTCCTCAATGGGCTCTGGCTCCATCAGTACAGATGCTTAACACTCCTGTATGGAGACTTTCAGCTCACACTGTCACACTGTCTTTAGTGTCACACAGAGAAAGGTTTTGTCTCTTTCACTGCCCATCCAGCTCTCTCTCTCTCTCTCTCTCTCTCTCTCTCTCTCTCTACCTCCTTCCCAGTTCTTCATTTTGATAGTGGTTGAAGCCAAGCTTTCATCCATTAATCGTGAAGGAAACATTATATTGATCTGTGTTGTGTGTGTGTGTGTATGTGCAGCACTGCTGTAATTAAAGAATGGAGCGAGTGATGGTGTTATGGGTTGAAGCTGAAGTGCTGGAGTTGAATAAAAAAATTTACTGGAGTTGAATAAAAAAAAGAGGTTTGGCGAAGGACCAGCAGTGGGCACACGCTTTCACTGACCTTAGGCAAGGCTTAGTAATGAGGAAAAAAAAAAATCGGTGAATCAAGGCTGGTACATTTCCACCACAGTGCCACACTTTCCCCTTACTCATCTGAAGGCTATTCTGAGTAACTTTCCTTCCTGCATTACAGTTTGTTTATTGAACTCCAGCGCTGTTTAGTGTTCCATTTCTTCACTGCGTATCCTCTTTTGTAATTTAATTAATCAATCACAAAATAAAAGCACTTTTGCTTAACCGCTCCTTTTCAGCCTGGTAGGCAAATCTTCCCCAACGGAAAGTTGAGTGGACGGCATGGAAGAGTTACCTCAGCTTTTACCCGAAGGAGATCTGTGGTTTCATTGTGTGACACTTTCGTAATAGTTTGCTAGATCATGGAGGTAATGGTTAGTTGAAATTAGTTCACTCAGATTTAATACGTTCTTCTTAAATCCCATGAGGTTTCGAAACATATTGCAAGCAAGAGTTTAAAACTGTTATAATTACAAATTATTCTGTGCATATGGAAAGTATTCGCAGCACATCACTTCTCCCACATTTTGGTATGTTACAGCCTTATTACAAAATGAATTCAATTCATTTTTTACCTCAACATTCTACAAACAATACCCCATAATGACAACGTAAAGGAAGTTTGTATGAAACTTTTGGAAATGTATTCAAAATAAGAAATGGAATAAATCACATGTTCATGAGTTTTCACAACCTTTTCCATGACACTCAAAATTGAGCTCAGGTGCATCCTGTTTCCACTGATCATCTTAGAGATGTTCCGACAACTTGTTTGGAGTCCACCTGTGGTAAATTCAATTGATTGGACATGATTTGAAAAGACACACTATATGTTTATAGGCCCCACAGTTAACAGTGCATGTCAGAGCACAAACCCCAAGCCATGAAATCCAAGGAATGATCTGTATCTCTAGCTAAATTATATATATCTCATATAAACCACATACTTAAACTCATGTCAATGCTAATATTTAATTGGATACCAGTGTTATGTAAAGTCAACATCAGGAATTATAATGTTTAATTCATTATGACAAATAACAACTTTTTTGGATTAAGCTTTAAATAAATATCTTTCTACCATTTGTCATAAGGAGCTTAGACACTACACGTGTCATGTAGTATCATATAGTGTTACCCAAAATGCACTTATAACATAATCCTTTTCTTCGGAGCATTGCTGTACGTAATAAGAACACCTCACACACGGCAGGTAGCTCCTGTGCAGCATTTCTGCGATTTATTGACCCTGTCTTGGATAATCCCCTCTCTCTGGTGCAGTATAGGCAGAAAAGATTTGCACAGTAGAACCGTAAAAAAACCCTAAAAAACAAAAAAAAAATTACTTTCATTAAACTGTTAAAATGGGAGCCTTCCATCTACTGTAAGGTTGTTGTAAAACTGTGGCTTTTTTGCCTGCTTCAACTGCCATGGTAGAAACCGGAGCTCTTTCCAAACATGTGGTCTGAGCTAGAGCATCAAGCCGGGAGACCGTGGCTTAGAAAAATACGCCAGAGTTTCTTTAACACGAGCTCAGGGTGGAGGAGCACAGGGCTGTTAACGCAGAGCTCACTCTTTCGGGCCGAAAGAACAGTGTGTCTTATTCAGCAGCTGCCCACCACACCACAAAGCTACATCAGAGAACTGTAATGGCCATGGGGTTAAAAGGAGGCCATTGAAAAAGACCTGTAGGTCAGTGCTATTTTTACAAACATTGCTTTGCAATTCTTTTTTAGTGGCCAGACCACATACCCTGTAATTTTAGCCCACCTTCATGTACATAAACACATATACAGTGTGTGTGTGTGTGTGTGTGTGTGTGTGTGTGTGTGTGTGTGTGTATATATATATATATATATATATATATATATATATATATATATATATATATATATATATATATATATATACGTTCACACCTTCCCCACCCTAAGCACTGTCACACTCCTTTTTCTTATACAATATCAGGTAACAGGTAGAGCAGACGGCAAGACTTGTGCTTACTTACCGAATCCTAAAAAAATAATAAAAATTGTTCCTTCATCCAACACCAACATTCTCCTTCCCCTTCTCACCTTTTCCACTCTCTACTTTCTTCATCGTGCTGTCTTTGAAGAACAGCCACCTTCACGTTTTTATGCCAGCTCAGTTGTAATGCCGTAATGTAAGAATTATACAGTGATGCATTTTATGTCAAGAAAAATCTGTCACTTGACTCTGCTGGAACCTTTTTAAATATTTCTGCCACTAGTCCTGAAAAGCATATGTACCACAGGTGTCGTGTAGCACTAAGTAATGTGCGTTATAAGTATTTCCTTCAGAGTATTGCTTTTTGAAATCTGAACCCCTTACACACTGAGAAGCATGCTCCATTTTCTTCTACTATTTCAAATAATCAGGTAACAGGTAGAGCACTCAGTCCAGACTTGTGCTTATTTACCGGATCCAAAAAAACCTGTCTAGTCATCCAACAGCAACATTCTCCTTCCCCTTTTCGCTTTTTTCCCTCTCGACTTTCTTCACCTCGGTCCCTTTGGAGAGTTTCAGGCATACCCACTTTGACATTTACAGACTTAATTCTCACAGTCTGTGTGTGAAGTGAGTTTTGTATCTGTTAGTTCTTGTGTAGCTGTGTTTGTATAGTGCAAGCAGCGGTGAACGAAACACATAATTCCTGTACTCGAGTAAAAGTACTTCTCTGACATTTCTGCTTGAGAACAAAAGCAGTTGTTTTAATGTACAAAACTAGTAAAAATAAATTGTGTATGAGAACTATATTTTTATTAAATTCATTTTTGTTTAGAGCTTTTAACAATGGGCATTGCCTCAAAGGAGCTTTACAGAGATAAAGAGGTTATTAAAAAAAGTTTGTTCCTTATAGTTGTATGTTTGTCCCTAATGGGCAAGCCATTCGTGTGGCATGGAAAAACTCCCTGCGATGGCATTAGGAAGAAACCTTGAGAGGAACCGAACTCAAAAGGGAACCCCAACATCATCCTCAACACAGAATGTCCGTTCATTACAGTTCCATCATAGTTTAGGTGTGCACTGATGGGTGCTTGAATTTAACCTGTGCTCCTGAGCCACTGTATCAGACTGTTGATATTAATTACAGTCCAAATTCATCCTCACATTTATTGAGTTGCTCAGTAATTTAATGAATCTTTTTCATTAATAATTGAAGCTATTCAGCATTCCATACACACTCTCACCTCCCACCCGAGAACCCTTACTCCATACACACTCTCACCTCCCACCAAAGAACCCTTACTCCATACACACCTCACCTCCCACCAGAGAACCCTTACTCCATACACACTCTCACCTCCCACCAGAAAACCCTTACTCCATACACACTCTCACCTTTCACCGGAGAACCCTTACTCCATACACACTCTCACCTCCCACCAAAGAACCCTTACTCCATACACACTCTCACCTTCCACCAGAGAGCCCTTACTCCATACACACTCTCACCTCCCACCAGAGAACTCTTACTCCATACACTCTCACCTCCCACCAGAAAACCCTTACTCCATACACACTCTCACCTTTCACCAGAGAGCCCTTACTCCATACACACTCTCACCTTTCACCAGAGAACCCTTACTCCATACACACTCACCTCCCACCAGAAAACCCTTATTTCATACACACTCTCACCTCCCACCAGAGAACCCTTACTCCATACACACTCTCATCTCCCACCAGAAAACCCTTATTCCATACACACTCACCTCCCACCAGAGAACCCTTACTCCATACACACTCTCACTTACAACCAGAGAACCCTTACTCCATACACACTTACCTCCCACCAGAGAACCCTTACTCCATACACACTCACCTCCCACCAGAAAACCCTTATTCCATACATACTCTCACCTCCCACCAGAGAACCCTTACTCCATACACACTCTCACCTCCCACCAGAGAACCATTACTCCATACACACTCTCACCTACAACCAGAGAACCCTTACTCCATACACACTCTCACCTCCCACCAGAGAACTCTTTACTCTATACACACTCTCACCTCCCACCAGAGAACTCTTACTCCAAACACACTCACCTCCCACCATAGAACCCTTACTCCACACACTCTCACCTCCCACCAGAGAACCCTTACTCCATACACTCTCACCTACAACCAGAGAACCCTTACTCCATACACACTCTCACCTCCCACCAGAGAACTCTTTACTCTATACACTCTCACCTCCCACCAGAGAACCCTTACTCCATACACACTCTCACCTCCCACCAGAGAACCTTACTCCATACACACTATCACCTCCCACCAGAGAACTCTTACTCCATACACACTCTCACCTACAACCAGAGAACCCTTACTCCATACACTCACCTCCCACCAGAGAACCCTTACTCCATACACACTCTCACCTCCCACCAGAGAACCCTTACTCCATACACACTCTCACCTCCCACCAGAGAACCCTTACTCCATACACACTCTCACCTACAACCAGAGAACCCTTACTCCATACACACTCTCACCTACAACCAGAGAACCCTTACTCCATACACACTCTTACCTCCCACCAGAGAACCCT
Source organism: Silurus meridionalis (assembly GCF_014805685.1). NCBI lineage: Eukaryota > Metazoa > Chordata > Actinopteri > Siluriformes > Siluridae > Silurus > Silurus meridionalis. Next base: position 27,147,958 of record NC_060884.1, read on the forward strand.
TACTCCATACACACTCTCACCAGAAACATGGAGTTATATTTTAGCACTATTTATGCATTAAATTCAGTGAGGAATAGGGTAAAATTAAATGTAGTGGAGTAATGTTTCTAAAATTTCTAAAACACACACTTCAAATATGTACTTAATTACAAAAAAAAAAGCTTTGTTATTGTCCACTCCTGCATTATACATTATTATACAGTGAACATATACTGTACATACATATTCTACAACTGAATATTGAGGTTAAAACCCAGCACACAGCTTGTCAGTATGCAGGGCAGGTTTATGAGATGACACTGTGCCAGCCGACTCCCAAATGTTCCACATATAACAGCCAGAAAAGGCCTGAGCCATGCAACTACAGGAAGGCGTTTCATTAGCATTTTACTGATGTCAGTTCAGAAGTCTTAAACTCTTGGTCTGCACTTCATGTCACTTCCTGACTTTGAAATCCGAGTGAATTTCAGCTCCAACCATAATCCTAGAATTTGCTTCTTTTTTTCTGAACGCCGCCGTAATCTGAGCCCAGGCCTTGTTCATAACACAGAGTACATGAGGCCCTACATCTTGTCAAACAAGGCTCAGCGTGGACCTTTCCTGAAGGCTGTCTGCTCAGCAGTGGAAAAAAACCTTGCCACGCAGTTGGCGAGATATGAGCGCTAAGAGAAATCGACATTATCTGCTCAAGAGATGTTTTTCCACTAGTGACTGTGATTAATGGGACCTTGGGATAGCAGAGCGGGTCGGACAGGTGTCACCTGCGAGCTCGCCGTGCTCTTAATGCTGACTTACACGTAGGCTGATGGAGACAGGACGAGTTGATCATCTTTGGGAAATGAACAGAGAGCTAGATGTGCTGGATGAATGTTTGCAATGTTTGTCTGAAACAGTTTCAAGGCTCTAACTGCAGGATTAGCTTTGTTACATCAATATTCAATATGTTATCTATAATTTTGTCTTTGTAAAGGATTAGGGCACAACTAGCAAATACGTTACTATACGTTACCTGCTCTTACACTGGATTGTTACAGATGGTTATAACTTTTTATAAAGTCTGTGTTTGGTGCCAGGCACACTCTTTTGTGGCATGTATGTTCAGGCATCAGTTAGATCTGAAAGAGACGGACCCAAATGTGGGTGGTAACAAAGCTACATGATCTCCTACATATGTTTTTTTCTGACAAAAACGTGTGAATATTTTTGACATAAAGGCGTATTATACCACAGGCCTCAGATGTCTGAAAACTGGAAAATGAATGACATAACAACTGATTCTAGTGCAGATACAGTAGATACTCCAGATCAGTGGTCCCCAACCAATTTAGCCCCACGGACCGGTTTAATGTCAGACAATATTTACACGGACCGGCCTTTAAGGTGTGGCGGATAAATACAACAAAATTAAATGATACGACCGGCATAAAAACTGGTATTTTCTAATCCACTGTGTTGTTTTTTGTTCATTTTGCTAGCTTGGGGGTTTCAATTTAGCGGTAATGTATTATGTGTTTCCGGCCGGAACCCCTTTAAGAAGGTAGCGGATGGAGGTAAGACATGTGACCTCATCACATGCATCAAGAGTGAGTCATAGACAGATGTGGCGGAGAGAATCCGGTAATTTTTCAAAATAAAACATTGTTCAGAATCAGATAATAAATTCAACGGAAGTAATGTAAGTTATGTATCCTTTCTGTGCGGCCCGGTACCAATTGACCGGTCCGTGGCCCGAGGATTGGGGACCACTGTTCTAGATAGAGAAGAGAAGAGAAGAGAAGAGAAGAGAAGAGAAGAGAAGAGAAGAAGACAAGACAAGACAAGACAAGACAAGACAAGACAAGACAAGACAAGACAAGACAAGACAAGACAAGACCGACAGACAGACAGACAGACAGACAGACAGACAGACAGACAGACAGACAGACAGACAGACAGACAGACAGACAGATAGATTACATTAACGCATCGTAACAACTTTTCTTTTACAGGAGAGTTTGCAGGAGTATCATAATAATGATGTTAGATCACCAAACCAATTTAGGGTCCAAAAAAAACATTATGGAATATGGAATATAATGAAATGAAACTGTCAATAAAGAAATAATGAATTCATAAGGAAATAAAACACTACATACGAGCCACAGTAAATGTGCATACTCCCTGAGCGTGGCCACATTGTTTTCCTTAGCAAAAATATGAAATTCTGATATATGTTGAGCTACAATGCCAGTTTTTTATTATCAGCATGAAGTGTCACGTTAGAACGTGTCAAAAGTGTTTTCCTATAATATTAGTTTTCACAATAACGCCAACTGTAATTATACCGAAATGTCATACTAATGCCTTTGGTCAAATATGTCATGTTGCTATAGCAACAACTCACATGTAATGAATAGGGTTGATATAAATGCCTTTACGCTTTTTGGAACATTGAAGAAAAAAGTCTTCAGTGTTAGCATTTCAATTATTTAACCATGAATGCAATTGTTAGCAAATTTATGTGCCAGACAAAATAATAACAATACAAACAAATGCTTCATTCTGATTACAGTATGTTATGTTATGATGTCCTCCATCACACCAGCATGTCGTTACAGTGTAACTGCACACTGTGAAACAATCTGGGTTGTACAATCTTGATAAAAACCTGCCATTACAACACATGATCCAGGTTGTAAGCCTGGAAGCGTACAATAAGCCTTTATCGTAATAATTCGTTTAGAAATGTTTGTATAGGTTTATGCCAGTTGTCAGGAAGGGCTCATGTAGGTGTCTCTGTATGTAGTGCAATGTACACCATTCTTATATGACTTCAATGAGTCTTCTTCATGGCACAGCCTTATAAACCCACATTATCACAACGTCTGTATTTAAACAGAGATCAAGGAAGCTTTGCTTTACTCGGAAAGAACAGGAGACACCGAGAGATGTTTGACTTTCCATGACGAGAGAATCTGGGCTTTGAGTTCGTGAGCTGCATGAAGAAATAGTTTAGATCAGGTTCATTTGTTGACAGTGAATCACGCTGCACTAATATTATTAATGTACTGTGTCCTGTGTTTATTATTTTGCATGTACGTGCATAAAAGAAAAGTAGGTCACTCATCAGGTTTGTTCTCATTTTTCTTTTTTTGAGATACAGCTTTCCCTACACAAGGTCAGGAGACTTTTAACTCATGGTGGTGTTATTTCGCAGATGCCCTGAAAGAACCTTTTGTTATATGAGATTTTAGACAAAACACAAGTGACTGGAATTTATACAAGCTGATTCATGTATTTCTTCTTGTTATCTCACTGGTTTGAGGGATTTAGATAACAAAAAAAAATAATGTATGTTCTGTTCAGGAAACTTCATCTTTTATTAAGTAAAACCGTGTCATATTATTGAACACTGCCACAAGGATGCTATTGATTTTGCAATTATTGTATTTTCTGAGGTTCGGTCATGGAGAGAAAGTTGGCTCTGACCCTGACTCCTCCTCCACTTTTCCCCGGTCCTGTGGGCGAATGCAGTTGATAAAGAAAGTAAGGATCTGCTGAACCCTGATCTTTATAGATTAGCAAATCGGAGATGTCAGCGGTTCTCATCTCCATTTCCAATGACGGACCTGCATCAAGTTTAATGAGCCTTGAAGGGATGTCCACACACAAACACACACACACACACACACACACACACACACACACACACACACACACACACACACACTGATTTGTACATTCCCAATAACTCCTCAGGTCCTCAAGTCTGAACCAAGCAACTATTGTGAAAACCTTTTTCATTTTTAATTATTTTTTTATGTAACATTTTTCATGGTTTTTAATAATAATTCACTTCTAACCTGACTTTAAGGGATGCAGCAGGTTAGACAAGAAATTGAGACTTGCTAACTATTGCTAACGAATGACCACTGACTAGGCTGCTGCATTATTCTTACTTTTTAAATATGCTTCTATACTAATACTACTACATTTATTATTATTATTATTATTATTATTATTATTATTATTATTATTATTATTTAGAGAGAGGTAGCTGATATGATGGAGAGGAGAAAGGTAGATATGTTATGTGTTCAGGAGACCAAGTGGAAAGGGAGTGAGGCCAGGAACATTGAAAGTGAGTTTAAACTGTTTTATTATGGTGTGGATGGAAAGAGAAATGGTGTAGGGGTGATCCTGAAGGAAGAGTACAGTAAGAGTGTAGTGGAGGTGAAGAGAGTTTCTGATAGGGTGATGATCGTGAAGCTGGAAGTTGAAGGAATGATGATAAATGTCACCAGTGCTTATGTTCTAGTGTGAGTTGGATGAAGTGGTAGATGGTGTACCTGGGAATGAAAGATCAGTGATTGGAGCAGACTTTAATGGGCATGTAGGTGAAGGGAACAGAGGTGATGAGGAGGTGATGGTGGTGGATTTTGCTAAAAGGATAGAAATGGCAGTGGTGAACACTTATATTAAGAAGAAGGATGAGCATAGGGTGACATATAAGAGTGGAGGAAGGTGCACACAGGTGGACTATGATCTATGTGGGAGATGCAACCTGTAGGAGATTGGAGACTGTAAGGTGTTGGCAGGAGACAGTGTAGCTAGACAGCATCGGATGGTGGTCTGTAAGATGGTTTTGGAGGTGAAGAAGAAGAGAAGGAGAGTGAGGACTGAAAGAAGAATAAGATGGTGGAAACTAAAGGAGGAAGACTGTAGTGTGAGGTTCAGGGAAGAGGTCAGACAGGGGCTCAGTGGTGGTGAAGAGGTGCTGGATGATTGGGCAACTACTGCAGATGTGTTAAGGGAGACAGCTAGAAAGGTACTTGGTATGACATCATGAAATAGAAAGGAAGACAAAGAGACGTGGTGGTGGAATTAGGAACTGCAGGAGAGCATAAGGGGAAAGAGGTTGGCGCACGTCATGAGTCAGAGTGATGAGAAAAGAAGGCAAGAGTACAAGGAGATGCGGCAGCAGGTAAAGAGGGATGTGGCTAAAACTAAGGAAAGGCCTATGAGGAGCTGTAGGAGAGGTTGGACACTAAGGAAGAAAAAAAGGATTTATACTGATTGGCCAGGCAGAGGGACCGAGCTGAGAAGGATGTGCTGCAAGTTAGAGCAAGGATGGGGATGAAAATGTGTTGACTAGTGAGGAGAGTTTGTTGAGAAGATGGAGGGAGTATTTAGAGCATCTGATGAATAAAGAAAATGAGAGAGAGAAGGTTGGATGGTGTGAAGATGGTGAAGCAGGAAGTGGGTAGGATTAGTAAGGAGGAAGTGAGAGCAGCAAATAAGAGGATGAAAGTGGAAAGTCGGTTGGACCAGATGACACACCAGTAGAAGCATTGAGATGTTTAGGAGAGATGGCAGTGGAGTTTTTACCCAGGTTGTTCAACAAGATTCTGGAAGGTGGGAGGATGCCAGAGGAATGGAGAAGGAGTGTGCTGGTACTGATATTTAAGAATAAGGGAGATGTGCAGACCTGCAGTAACTACAGGGGAATAAAGTTGATCAGTCACACCATGAAGTTATGGGAAAGAGTAGTGGAAGCCAGGCTGAGAGAAGAGGTGACCATCTGTGAGCAACAGTACGGTTTCATGCCGAGGAAGAGCACCACAGATGCCTTATTTTCTTTGAGATTGTGGATGGAGAAGTATGGAGACGGTCAGAAGGAATTGCATTGTGTTTGTGGATTTAGAGAAAGCGTATGACAGGGTGGTATTGTATGAGGAAGTCAGGTGTGTCAGTGAACTATGTCAGGGTGGTGCAGGACATGTACGAGGACAGCAGTGAAGTGTGCAGTAGGAACAACAGACATTATATCCATTGAGCATTTTAATGCACTAAATGTTTTTAGCTTTCACCGATATTCTTGTATGTAATTTCAGCAATAAAACTTTTAATTTAACTTAATTTAATAGTAAAAGTGGTAGTTATAGTAGTTATTACTTTAGAAGATACAGCAAATCTTGTTGTTCCTTAGTAGGGGTTGAATCAAAAGAGACCAGTGCAGCAATACAATCATCCACAATCCAGGTCGGAGTGGCTCAGAGATTGATTTATTTTTCTGTATAATTCACTCTTGTCATAAAAGTGTGCTTTAAGGCAAGAAGCCCTCAAGACTTTCCATCCAGTCCGTATCGTTCTGGCAGCTAATCGATGTGCTCAGCTCTTGATTTCTTGATTCTTTAAATGAGACCAGGGCCAGTAACTGTGCTGGAGACATGCGTGTCCTTAATGAAACAAATGATTTCTGTTAATTTAGTTGAAAAGAACTGTCTCAGGATTTGTCATGTGATGCTGAAGTGAACGGCTATAAATGCTGCACTCAATAAATTATGACGGTCCGCAGAAAGTCTCGGCATGAATGCTTTTATTATATCCCTATTGAGCCACAGCACTGTTAAATTCTCAAATCTGACTGGTCTGAAGACGTCCATTTAAAAATAAAACTTAGCTATCATAAAGAGCAAGTTTGTATAAAAATACTTTAAACATAAATGTTTCTTTAGTAACATATCGTACAAGCACATGTATGGTGCACAGTTCACATAAATTAATTATAATGTTCAATGTCTGTGTTGCTTGCTTCAAGGAAATGATCATTTAAAAAGGAGTCATCAGTGTCAGTGCTTTAAGCAGTGAGAGGTTTTACATTTTTACACATCAGACAGTCTTCAGAATGGAAGTTCAGTATGGACAGTTTTGCAGTAACCTGGATTTTTGTTGTATTATTTCTTTTATCAGTCATGTTTTGAAATTTGACTACAGACCCATAAACCACAATTATTAGTACAAAAATAACATTTAAAGAATAAAAATAATAATTTTGTAAATAAATTTTTTGCAAGCAAAATTCTTGACAAGTTGCTGTAGTGTATGATCTATAAATCTCTTTACCAGGTCACTGATTATATTCATGTAATAGCATGCTCTATTGTCTATTTTTTTCCTCTTTTCATAACTATATATACAAATATATATATAAAATATATAATATATATGGGGCAAAAAAGTATTTAGTCAGCCACCGATTGTGCAATTTCTCCCACTTAAGAAGATGAGAGAGGCCTGTAATTTTCATCATGGGTACACTTTAACTATGAGAGACAAAATGAGAAAGATAATCCAGAAAATCATATTGTCTGATTTTAAAGAATTTATTTGCAAATTATGGTGGAAAATAAGTATTTGGTCAATAACAAAAGTTCATCTCAATACTTTGTTATACACCCCTTGTTGGCAATGACAGAGATCAAACGTTTTCTGTAAGTCTCCACAAGGTTTTTACACACTGTTGCTGGTAGTTTGGCCCATTCCTCCATGCAGATCTCCTCTAGAGCAGTGATGTTTTGGGGCTGTCGCTGGGCAATACAGATTTTCAACTCCCTCCAAAGATTTTCTATTGGGTTGAGATCTGGAGACTGGCTAGGCCACTCCAGGACCTTGAAATGCTTCTTACGAAGCCACTCCTTCGTTGCCCGGGTGGTGTGTTTGGGATCATTGTCATGCTGAAAGACCCAGCCACGTTTCATCTTCAATGTCCTTACTGATGGAAGGAGGTTTTCCCTTAAAATCTCATGATACATGGCCCCATTCATTATTTCCTTTACACAGATCAGTCTTCCAGGTCCCTTTGCGGAAAAACAGCCCCAAAGCATGATGTTTCCACCCCCATGCTTCACAGTAGGTATGGTGTTCTTTGGATACAACTCGGCATTTCACCTCCAAACACGACAAGTTGAGTTTTTACCTAAAACTTTGTTACTTTGTTACTTTGGTCCCAGCTTTCTGCAGGTCCTTCACTAGGTCCCCCCATGTGGTTCTGGGATTTTTGCTTACCGTTTTTGTGATCATTTTGACCCCACAGGGTGAGATCTTGCATGGAGCCCCAGATCGAGTGAGATTATCAGTAGTCTTGTGTGTCTTCCATTTTCTAATAATTTCTCCCACAGTTGATTTCTTCACACCAAGCTGCTTACCTATTGCAGATTCCATCTTCCCAGCCTGGTGCAGGTCTACAATTTTGTTTCTGGTGTCCTTTGACAGCTCTTTGGTCTTGGCCATAGTGGAGTTTGGATTCTGACTGTTTAAGGTTGTGGACAGGTGTCTTTTATACTGATAACGAGTTCAAACAGGTGCCATTAATACATGTAACAAGTGGAGGACAGGGAAGACTCTTAAAGAAGTTGTTACAGGTCTGTGAGAGCCAAAAATCTTGCTTTTTTGTAGGTGACCAAATACTTATTTTCCACCATAATTTGCAAAAAAAATCGTTAAAAATCAGACAATGTGATTTTTTTAGGTTTCTTTTTTTTCTTGTCTCTTATAGTTACGTGTACCTATGATGAAAATTACAGGCCTCACTCATCTTTTTAAGTGGGAGAACTTGCACAATTGGTGGCTGACTAAATACTTTTTTGTCCCACTGTATATATATATATATACAGTAAGGAAAATAAGTATTTGAGTACCCTGCTATTTTGCAAGTTCTCGCCCTTAGAAATCATGGAGGGGTCTGAAATTGTCATCGTAGGTGCATGTCCACTGTGAAAGACATAATCAAAAAAAAAAATCCAGAAATCACAATGTATGATTTTTTAACTATTTATTTGTATGATACAGCTGCAAATAAGTAACACCTGAGAAAGTCAATGGTAATATTTGGTACAGTAGCCTTTGTTTGCAAATACAAAGGTCAAATATTTCCTGTAGTTTTTCACCAGGTTTGCACACACTGCAGGAGGGATTTTGGCCCACTCCTCCACACAGATCTTCTCTAGATCAGTCAGGTTTCTCGTCTGTCGCTGAGAAACACGGAGTTTGAGCTCCCTCCAAAGATTCTCTATTGGGTTTAGGTCTGGAGACTGGCTAGGCCACGCCAGAACCTTGATATGCTTTTTACAGAGCCACTCCTTGGTTATCCTGGCTGTGTGCTTCGGGGTTATTGTCATGTTGGAAGACCCAGCCTTGACCCATCTTCAATGCTCTAACTGAGGGAAGGAGGTTGTTCCCCAAAATCTCGCAATACATGGCCCCGGTTATCCTCTCCTTAATACAGTGCAGTCGCCTGTCCCATGTGCAGAAAAACACCCCAAAGATGATGCTACCACCCCATGCTTCACAGTAGGGATGGTGTTCTTGGGATGGTACTCATCATTCTTCTTCCTCCAAACACGCTTAGTGGAATTATGACCCAAAAGTTCTATTTTGGTCTCATCTGACCACATGACTTTCTCCCATGACTCCTCTGGATCATCCAAATGGTCATTGGCAAACTTAAGACGTGCCTGGACATGTGCTGGTTTAAGCAGGGGAACCTTCCGTGCCATGCATGATTTCAAACCATGACGCCTTAGTGTATTACCAACAGTAACCTTGGAAACGGTGGTCCCAGCTCTCTTCAGGTCATTGACCAGCTCCTCCTGTGTAGTTCTGGGCTGATTTCTCACCTTCCTTAGGATCATTGAGACCCCACGAGGTGAGATCTTGCATGGAGCCCCAGTCCGAGGGAGATTGACAGTCATGTTTAGCTTCTTCCATTTTCTAATGATTGCTCCAACAGTGGACCTTTTTCACCAAGCTGCTTGGCAATTTCCCGTAGCCCTTTCCAGCCTTGTGGAGGTGTACAATTTTGTCTCTAGTGTCTTTGGACAGCTCTTTGGTCTTGGCCATGTTAGTAGTTGGATTCTTTCTGATTGTATGGGGTGGACAGGTGTCTTTATGCAGCTAACGACCTCAAACAGGTGCATCTAATTTAGGATAATAAATGTAGTGGAGGTGGACATTTTAAAGGCAGACTAACAGGTCTTTGAGGGTCAGAATTCTAGCTGATAGACAGGTGTTCAAATACTTATTTGCAGCTGTATCATACAAATAAATAGTTAAAAATCATACATTGTGATTTTTGGATTTTTTTAGATTATGTCTCTCACAGTGGACATGCACCTACGATGACAATTTCAGACCCCTCTATTATTTCTAAGTGGGAGAACTTGCAAAATAGCAGGGTGTTCAAATACTTATTTTCCTTACTGTATATATATATATATATATATATATATATATATATATATATATATATATATATATATATATATACATACATACACACACACACACACACACACACACACAGGGTTATTTAAAAAGAATGAACCGAAATCATGACGCATTGCTTTAGTTCTCAAGCATCATCATGAAATGAGTCAGTACCTATTTGAAAGAGGAGTTATCTAAGTTTTGAATAGCCGCCACAGGGGCGATGTAGTCACGTCGTTCTTCCGGAAACATTCAGTTGTTATATTGCATAATGAAATCGGTTCATTCTTTTTGAATAACCCTGTATACAAATATTCATGAACACCTGACACCTAACCTACATGCCATTCCACATTTAGTCCCCAATCACTGTTATAATTCCATCCACTCTTCTGGAAAGATGTTCCACTAGATTTTGTAGTGTGCTTGTGGAAATTTGTGCTCATTCAACAACAAGGGTGTTAGTAAAGTCAGGTACTGATGTAGGTGAGGTGAGAAGACCTGGGGTGCAGCCATCATTCCAATTTATCCCAAAGATGTTCATTAGGCGAATTCAGAGCTCTATAGCAGTAGATCTTCCACTCCAACCCATATAAACCTTATCTTCATGGAGCTGGCTTTGTGCACAAGGGCATTGTCAAAGTAAAGACCTCCTATACTGCTTATATACTATATGTACCACTGGTGCTTTCTTATTCTCTTTCTCCCTGTTTGCCATTCAATAGTGCGTTGCCAGGGGGCTGCCAAGGGCTTTATGGTGATTTAAAGAAAAAAAAAAAGAAACATGCAAATGTATGTCATAAATTAAAACCTGACCTAACTGAATCAGTCGGCTGTTTAAAATTCTGACAAATTAGATCGTATGTGTAGCCAAAACCATTCCAGCTACCGTCATCTTTATATATCTTTCTACATTAAAATGCATACTCTAATCTGAACATGTAGTCACATGTAATACAGTTCTTCAGTTTGAAATGAGAACGTTCTTTAATCACGTGCAGTCTTTCGCACTTTGCGTTGAGATGAGAGGAGACCGGACGAAAGATATCTGATCGTGATCGATCGTCCATGCAACATTAACACTGAGTCAGACGCGAAGTTGGCGATTTCAGTGTGTAAATGAAATCATCAGATATCTGTCAAATACGATTCTACAAATTTAACACAGAAACTTGCATTGGATATAAACCACTAAGCTGGCACTAGGTGTATAATGTATTTCTAGAGCAGGAAGAGGGAAAATATAGTGAAGACATAAGCGCAGAAGCTTTGGACAAAATATTTTCTTTATTTCCGCAAGAGAAATGAATATTGTGGAGTTCCATTGAGAATATACATGAGTTCATCTCATAACAAATGGAGAGTCTACAACCAATACAAACTATTGTAACAGATACAAGAAATCATGGTGGGAAACAACTGAGGAGTATCAATAAGCCTTTAGCAAGGATGATATTCAAATACTGAGAAAGAGGACAGTTTTCTACTCTTGTTCTCCAAAATCTAATGAACAGAACGAGATGCTGTCGTACGACTGAGGCGGCAAGAGAAAAAACAAACGAAAAAAAAAGAAGAAAAAAAAAAGACGCATGTGTAGGTAGTGCAGGAGAGATTCAAGTTTTGGTGCGTGCTTTTAAAAAAATGTAGTGATTCATTGGAATTGTTGGATACGGTGATTTAGCTGATTTCAGGGCCAACGGCTTATTGCTCAAAGCTGAGTCTAGAAAAATTTGCTGGTGTCGGGAAAAAGAAGAAATACCAAAGCGTGTGTATTGAAATTCAACTCGTAAAAAAAAAAAGTTTGTGTTGTTGCGAGTTGGGTATTTTATCGATTCTCGGACTCATTGTCGTTATCCAGTGACGATAAATAAAGTCCCGTGGATAAAAGTGGACCCCTGTGGCAGATTCGCTATTGCTGACGCGGCCCCTCGTTCTCAGTATTTAGGAACAATATCATATTTGCGTTGTCCACTGAAACACAGGGTTCAAACTTGTTTCAGCTGAAAAAAAAAAAAAGCAGTGTTTTTAATAAGCGATATCAAAATGTATATCTGACTACACCATAAACAGACAAATAACAGTTCTTGTTTCAACATTTTTTTTTTTTTTTTTTTCTTTTTTACACAAAACAACAGTCAAGAGTACCAAAGAAGCATGCTGGGTTTGTACGTATGTCAAAGTGGGAGGGAGAGTGGGATCTTTTTTTTTTTTTTTATCTTCAAAATTTTTTTTTTTGAATTTTCCATTTTTTTTTTGTTCCATTTTTTTCTTTATTTAAATATAAGAAGCTTCACTCCATTAAGCTGTGCTGGGTGTTATGATGTGACAGTAGTGGTAAGAACATAAAAGACTCCCAATGAGAATCACAACATATTCGAACCCGACTGCAAATAAAACTTTGCAGAACTGCACAAAAGGGCGAGAGAGAATCGTACACTGTGGCGTTAACAGTCTTGGAATAACTGAAGCCTGATGATCTAATCACAACAGACAGTTCGAGGTGAGTGAAGAGGTTTTGTTTTTTTCCCCAAACCCTTTGAGCTTTTGAAGTAATGCACCGTTAATCCGTTTTTCTTTATCTCTGTTTAGTTTTGTTCCCCCCCTCGTACCCGTCCCACGTCGTTTTTATTTTTTTAAACAAAAAAAAAAAAAAATGCACAGGCATTTTTTTTTTCCTTCTGGTAAACATGTCCTTCATACGAACCCCCCAATGCAATGCTTGTTTTTGTCCCTGAAACCTTAAGGAAAGGAAATGAAAAATGGAATATTGCATGCTTTGCGGAGTGTGTGAACAAAGAGTGCAGACGAACCCCACCGCTTTTCTGCCCTGCAGAGAATGATGATCACATTGGTTGTTTTGTTTTTGTTGTTTGAAACAAACCACAAATTGCTAGGTGCGCTGGTTGGATTTTTCTCTCATACAAATGTCCCAAGGAGAGAAAATCCAGGCCTCCAGCCAGGCCCAACTTTTTCTGAATGTGAGAAAGAGCGAAAAAAACAGGATTTCGGTTTTGCGCGACGTGTATCAGTGAGCAGTCGGTCGAAAAAGAAAACACCGATGGCACACTAAACTTTTCAAGCAATTCATATAACTGAGTTGAGTTGAGGGAAAAGGGGGTGTCGGATAAACCTTAGATTTACATTGTAACCGATTTGGGGGTAAAAAAGTTTCTAAATGGAAAGATTTTGCTCCTGCAGTCAAACTGTGAAACTCTTCAACAGGCTGAGTGTAGACTAATAAAAAATTTACAATCTGTTTTCCGCTTTAGTTTCTTTTTTTTTTTTTTACCCAACCTTAAGATTTCATTGAACACCCCCAAAACACTCGTTTGAAAAAGCACGCGTTCACTCGAAAACACTAGGAGAAAAGAAATCAAACTCAAATCTTTGGTCTTAAAAAAAAAAAAAAAAAAAAGAAAGAAATTTACAACTCATTTAAGTTGTAACAACTCAAACCTTAACAAAATGTTCAATAAACGTCCGAACACGACGAGTTGTATGACACGCAGGAAACCCTCGCTCTGTCGCCAGCCTTATAACGTTGTTCTATAAAGTCTCTTCGATATGATGTGTGCAATATTGGACAGCAAGATCCAATAAACAGTCGTATTTTCAGTTAAAGCAAACCCCTTTGTGAAACAACCAACACTTGATGTCGTGTCTTAGAATAAATGTGTTTACATATTATTCCCGACTCGGTTGTCATAAAAGGGATTTCCTCTTCTTTAATATATTTTGTATATATGCAATATAAAGACATTCAACAGTGAGCAATGCAATAGTTCAAGTAATAGAGAAAGGACCCGTCAGTGGCCCAGGTTAGACAAACAATCTGCATCTTTGAAAAAGGGAAACAAAAAGATAAAAAAAAAAAGACAGAGAGAGAGAGAGAGAGAGAGAGAGAGAGAGCTAAATAGAATCTTTGATCTATAAAAGTTTGAAAGAAAAACAAAGCAAACCCCGTGCATGTGAAAAACGGTTGCCACGATGCCTATGGGGCCATAGTGCACAAGAGGAAATCAAGTATTTTGTTGGGGAAAGCGGGTTTGAAAAGTGGACGTGTGGCGACGTTCGTGTGGAGACGGCAGCCCTTCTCCAGATATCCCAGCGTGCACTAGGAGGCTGCTCTATCCTCGACGATTACAGCCTAGCGAAAACTGTGACACGCTCACACAATGAGCTCTATTGCTCTTATGCTGGTCGCCATGGTGCGAGGCAGAGGAAGGGCTGCAACGTAGAAGGAATCCTTCACTGTCTGGCCAACTTCAAGTCACAAGCTGTGAGGGCATGTGGCTTCTATCAAGGACTTGAAGCCGTACACTCGGGGCATGAAGTGGGAAGACCGATAAAGCACATGCGCTTGAGGGAGCGGTGATCAGCTGGCTGAGGTAAGCGAGGACATGACTAAAGGGTGGCCTCGCCGTCCTGTCAGCCGTGACCCCGACTCTTTAAGACGTCCTGTCGTCCAGACGCGAACGCTCACCGGACTCCCGATTTAACAAAGGGGACAGGAATACTGACTGTGCATTTGACCTTTTCGTACGTAAACTTGTGAGCAACGTTTCACAACCTCTCTGGTGCGGAGTACAATACAGAGGAGCGAGTGTCGACACGGAGGCGGGACATAATGCATAGAGTTTATACAGGAGGAATAAGCACGTTACACTCCTTCAGCTGCCCATGCGCTGTGTGAAAACTGACATCAAAAAAAGCGATCGTGCGCCAGGAAATAGGTTTAACGAGGGAGCGTAGAGGGAACGACAGGAACGAGAATGAGAGCAGCAGATGAACAAGGGAGTCCAGTGCTGATGAGAAGTGATGTGGCCAGCATAAAAACAAAAACAAAAACACAACTTGTGTTTATTGTGACGTTAATCTATTTCTGAAAAAGTTTTATTGTGCGACATGAACACTAACAAGGAGCCAAAGGTTTAATTATTGACTGTTTATCTTCTTCACAATGAAAGCATTCACTTGTTTATAAGAAGCACCAGGTAGAAAAAAAGTGTTTTTTGGTGCACGTGATTATCACTCAGACCTCGGTGCTATCGATATACGTGTTGCATCGTTTTTTTTGTCATCTAAAGCAAGTCTTTCAAACACAGATTCTGAATTGTTTGAACAACCACACATCAAATAGTGTTTCTGGGTCTGTATCAGGTTTTCCGTTCGAATTTGGCATACAAATCGTACAGCTGCAGGATTGATCACGTCGAATAAGTGCTTCACGCCGAGCGCATCCGTGCGTAAGATTTCGGTAGGAAAACTTTGCGCTTCGGCACAGGATGCAGGCCTGGACTCTATTTCACGTGTGGTTAGAATTTTATGAGCACAAACATTAGCAGAAGTGACTTTTTTTTTCTTCCTAAAACCTATACAGACTTAATAACTAGAGCTGCAGATGACCGCAGCTTCCTTGACTGGCTTTATTTTTTAATAAAACTCTCCTCACCGTTTGTGATTTTAGGAGCCGTGTCAAAATGCGTCAATAACGGTTTTATTAAAAGAAGAAGAAGAAGAAAAAAAAAAATCCAGTCAAGAAAATTATAATCTTTATTTTCTGTCTGGCGCTTTTAGTTACCGAGTCTACGGGTTTTAGGGTGAAATAACACTTTCCTCTCGATCTTATTAATCAACAGAAAGAAGAAAAAAAAAATCCTCCCTATGCTACCTTTGGTCTCTGCACTGGACTGTAACACCATTACTGCTCAGAAAGATAAAAAAAAAAATCTGATCCAGCAATTAAAGCAAACAAACATTAAAAAAAACCTAAAAAACAAAACAAAACAAACAGCTCCCCTCTAACATATAAAAGCAAGCTTGTTTCATTTAAGACTATGACATATTTTCACTTGTGCCCTCTCAGCTTGTCCCCCCGGCCCACCCTACCCCTGTCCCTGTTCCATTCCCTCCCATAATCCCTTGTTCAGCAGCAGTTACTGTGAGAAACACTCTGGAAAGTGTCAGGCGTCTGTTTGCTACATACATTTGCCTTTTCAGCATACACACAATGAAAGAAAGCAAAAGAGAGAGAGAGAGAGAGAGAGAGAGAGAGAGAGAGAGAAGGAGCGAAAGAGAAAAAAAAACATATATAATTTCCTGCCTTGAATGTAGTAAAGGAGGATGAGACAAAGGGATAAAAATGTACAAATGAATGACAATGAAAAAGAAAAGAAGGACAAAAAAAAGAAAAGCTTTAAATCATGAAGCATGTAAAAAGTCCCAGCTGGAGTTTAGGTAGCAGCGTGGGTCACCTGAAACTCGCCTCTTCTGCTTCCTTCTGTCTTTTTTTTTTTTTTTTTTTCACATTCACAAACATTTAAAACTTCCTTGTGCAAATCAAGCAGTCTTTAGAAAGAATGCCCTCCAAATTGTTCTAGTAAAAATATAGAACTCCGAAGGTGGCTGACGTGTGTGTTTGTGTAGGTGTGTGTGTTTGTTTGGGTGTGTTGCAGCAAGTGTTTGTTGTGTTGGATTTTGTTTAGTTTGTAGGAACACGTGTGTGTGTGTGTGTGTGTGTGTGTGTTGGAGTGGGCAGGGCCTCATCTGCGGGGGCCTGAGGGCATCTGTGCGTAGACGGGGTAGGCCAGGCGCACGTTGAGCGAGTCGTTGTGCTGGACCAGCGAGGTCTGGTGATAGTGCAGAACAAGGTCTTTCAGAGTGCTGTACAGGTTGTATGGCTCAGCGAAGCCGTAACCACGCGGCGTGCTGTAGATCACACAGTGCTTCACTTCTCCATCCACACTGCAGGCAGAAGAAAGAGAGAAAAGAAAAGTTCAGGTTTATTCATCCATCCATCCATCCCTTCCATCTTTTTCCATCTATTGTTTCCATCAATCCATCCATCCATCCACCCATCCACCCATTCTTTCTTTACATCTTTTTCCATCCATCCATCCATCCACCCATCCATCCATTCTTTCTTTACATCTTTTTCCATCCATCCATCCTTTCTCCATCCATCCATCTATCCATTTTTTCCTTCCATCTTTTTCCATTTATCCATTCTTTCCTTCCATCTTTTTCCATCCATCCATCCATCCTCTTCATCTTTTTCCATCCATCCATCCATCCATCCATCCATCCATCCATCCATCCTCTTCATCTTTTTCCATCCATCCATCCATCCATCCATCCCTCCATCCATCCATCCATCCACTCCATCTTTTTCCATCCATCCATCCTTTCTTTCCATCTTTTTCCATCCATCCATCCTTTCTTTCCATCAATCCATCTATCCTCCCTCCCTCCATCCATCCATCCCTCCATCCATCCTATTATTTGCTGAAAGTCTTTCCACAACTGCTTGAGACTTTTACAGCAGTTATACTGAGTGACTCAGTCTCCATCTGAAGAATCTGCTTGTGCTCATCAAATAGGTCTGAATATGAATATAATGAATATTAGGAAGTATAAACCGGACTACACATCTTTTCATTTAAACGCTTTGCTTTATTTTATGAGCGGATTTGCAGAGCGAAACGTTCCTATCTGAACGCTAATCGTGCAGAGCAGGAGGCGCAGACTGATGACATCGTGCGATGCGCCTGTTTAAATGTGCAAGACTGGTTTGGAAGGTGACCAAAGAACGTACACTTGAAATCACTCATCATTTGCAGGGGTGAATGTGGAAAAAAAAAAAAGAAAAAGAAAATTCAGTACAGAGAGTGATGTGTCAATCCGTGACTGTGGTCCATCACTGTCCAGCATTTTAGAAAAATGAAGTGTTAATGCGAATTAGAAATGTAAAAACGCTACTCACACTACAGAGCAGGCGTAACAGCCCTTCATGCTGCTTTCCCGGATGAGGAAGGCTCCATCTGGCATTCCCAGCAGAAGATCCTCAGCCTGCGTGCGGTTCAGGTCCCCAACAAACCAACTCTTCTCGTCGTAGTGTGGCAGGTTCTCGTCCTCTTCACTCACAAAGTAAGTACTGGACCCCACAAAAAAAAAAAAAAAAAAAGACAGAAGACAATGAGAGACTGACAGCAGTTACAGTTGTAGCGCTGAATAATTGCCAACGATGATGCAGGAAGTCTTGTTTGTATTAAGTGTGCAGTAAATTTACAGCCAGCTCTAATAGCGACTCAGGAGGAATGTAAAGGAATTAATGAGGGAAAACTCTTTTAATGAACTTACTCATCTGTGTTCTCATTTTTGATGCCCAGCCAGTCATTTATTCGTTTCTGACGTACGCCTTTGTGATTGAGCCAACTGTGAGAAAGGAAAACAGAAAATACAGATGTAGGAAAAAACACACACACACACAAACACACCCTGCTGTGCACGGAATAAAAGCAACAACTTACACAAGATACTGATCTCGGATTTTCCTCAGCTGGATAAGGTCTGGCTTTAAGCTGTTCATCTTCTTGTCGGTCTCCCGGTTGTCCAACGCTTGCGTCTTTAGGTCCTGCTCCAGGCGGATTTTGCTTTCGTGGATCTCCCCTAGTCGTGATTTGAGTTTGGCGTAGTTCATCATTATCCTAGCAGGAATTAAATGAAAATTATCAATAGGTGGCACTAGACTAGGTGGGATTTCGAATTCTTGGAAGGCGCCATAAAATTGATTTTTTTTTTTTGTTTTGGATATATTCCAAACTTACAAGGAATTTATGGGAATTAATTAGAAATTTGGAGAAATGTATATAAAACTCTCAGACAAATAGAAATATAAACATTTTATTTTAGTCATAAACTAAATGACATGCATGCAAACTAACTGAAAAGATAAAAAAAAAAAAACCCTGACATTGTTATCTTGGATATAATTATTAGGATAATTTTTCCGAAATTTTTGTGTGTGCAGGATTTAAGAAACCATGTGCGTTATGTTATAGAGGAATGCACAGTGCATGTAGGGGGCGTGGCCTCAGTGGCCCTGGAGTAAGTGTGTTGTGTGCAGGTAGAAATTCAACTGCAATCGCATTAAATTTGGTTGTTTTAACTAAATTAGATTACTTTTTTACAACTACAATTCAGTTCTTGGGTTATAGGCTAACCTGTAATTTAGTAATTTCCCACTTTATTCCCATGGAAAGTTTCCAGTCTTAAAAAATCCTGGAATATTGCAACCCTTAAAAACCGATAATTCCATACGAGTGCGTACCTTTCGATCTCTTTGTCGTTGCCTTCTCTGCGGAAGCGCTCGATATACTCCTTGCTGTATCGCTCCTGTGTGTGACACTGCTCTTCGAATATCTTGATGGTCTCGTTGAAGGCTTCTATCGCCGTGCGTTTCATCTGAATCTCCTGCAATCGGAGTCAAAAGAAAGTCAATACGCTCGATACTGACAGATTGAGTTCTCACCGCTGAAACGAGACGTGCGCTGCCGATGCTAAACCCCGTCCCGAAGGAGTATATAGTGCGCAGCATGTGAACAATGAACATATGGACCTATGCGAGTAGTACCATAATGATGTACCACTAATGCGCTCTTGAGTTTTCATTTTGATTACAAAAATCAAACGCAATTAGACGCTGCAAATGTGCAGCACAAGACTGCAATAATCCCATGAATAGCATACAGCATGCATTGTATATACACTACCAAAACCAGGTTATGTTGTCAAAGCTGTACCACATGCCAACAGTTTATATGCTGTAATCGTCGTATTATTTACCTGCGAAGTCTTCGTGTACTCGTCATACAGCCCGTCATACTCTTTACTCTTTTCCTGATATTGATTGTGATATTCCTGGAGTTTCTTCCCCACAGCATCGATGTTGTCTTCTTTGACCAGCTGATCCTGAAAGAAAAGGCACACAAACAGAGAGAGAAAGAAATGTTGGTTGGAATTAAACGAAAAGGGACCACCTTTCAAAAATAAATAAATTACACTTTTGTGGTATCTTCTAAATGATCATTGGCACTTTCACAAGCAACAAGCTTCCTCGTTCATTGACTAAAGAGAGTCTTAAAAAAAAGCATGCGGGGTCACAAAGAGCTTCAAGAGACAGGAAAGATGAGGCAAGAGAAAGAGGTGTGCGGTGCTCGTACCTGTTGGTAGCGGGAGATGGGGTACATGAGCTTGACGTCCAGTTTCGTGTTATATTGAGCCAGAGACTCGTGTCTGTAGTGACTGATGAGCTCCACCACCGAACCGAAGGTCAGGGGGTCTGAGAAACCGTATTTGCCGTCGCGGTGGTAGATCTTTATTAGCTTATTGTTGCCGCCTTTCCTAAAGGGACGAATCGACTCGCGTTAGAAGCTGATTTTCAAGGAAACGTAACAACCTGGAGTTTATACTCTTAAGGCGCTTTCCACCTTAAAGTGAGCGTGTAGTCTCCCTGCATTTTAGTCGAGGCGTCCCGTACCAGGAAGGTTCCGTCTGGCATGTCTCGCAGTTTGTCGTTCACTTCTTCCCTGCAGAACGAAACAAAAGAAAGAGTTGGGATAAGGAGACAGAAGTAGTAGTGAAAAAAATGAAGCGAGTCAGATTAAGAGGCACGTACGACAGCCCTGAAAACGTCACAGGCACACGAGGAGGTAAAAGCCTCTGCTCCGTGTCGTGTCTCTGCAAACTGCTGTCTCCTGCTGCTTTTTACTCTTACAGGAGTGTTTATTCTGAATCAAATCAGTCTGATACTGCAGTCCGAGTGCGAACGAGACCTTTTTGAATGCTTTTCTAACACTCAGACTCATTTACTGACATTTTCTCCCACTTGCACAAATACAATCGTAAAAACACATTCGAACGCATTAACAACAATACATCATACCTTCATTCGGCTTTTAGCAATATTGGGATCATTTATTGCAATAGACAACATGATGCATCACTTTTATAGACATACACACAGAGTGGCCTTGTTCCTCTTTTTTTTTTTTTTTACCTTGACAGAACATGAGGTTCAAAAACAGCCCAAAGAAGGAGGGGGAAAAAAAAAATCAAGGTCTTCTCTTCTTTCACCCTTATCCAGCCTGTCTGAGTCCACTCTCTGTCTTGTCCCTGTCTGGGCCTTCTGGTTGTCTCAGTCATGCCGTTGCTCAGCTGACCTCAGATCTAGTGCCCTCAGGAGGGGGATATATTTATCCTGTTGTGGGCATCTGGGGTAAAAACACTATCATTGTTGCTGCTGCTTTATTAGGAAACAAATCGTACATTTATCAACTTTTTTTTTTTTTTTTTTTAAAACACAGTCTCCCGTCCAGTATATTTTTGAGAGTATACTGGACATCAGGTCGAAAATTTGCCAGGTTTCAGGTCATTTGAGGAATCAGAGCATGAACACAAGCTGGATGATTGTACTTTTCACACTGCTCCACTCAGAGTCCATCAGTGTGATGATTTTAATGTGCCCCATAAATCCGTAGCAACTCTAACTTTAAGTGTAAAAGGATTTGCTCGAGGCAAAATGATTCAGACACGAGCCATTAAGCCATAAGCTGCCAAATATATCCATATCCTAATGTTACATGGTAGCATTAAAAGCTGCATGCGCGCACACACACACACACACACACACACACACACACAGGCAAGAAACAAACACACGACTAAATGCCAGATCTGACTGGCTGCTTCTAATTTTACCTGTGAAATGAGTCACGCTCTGAAAATAGCCAGGATTTCAGGTCAAAATAAAAGAGGCTCGAGGCTCGCATGGAGTCCTCCAAATCTGCCCGTGTTTAATGGGGATCTGCAATGGTCTCGGATGTCTGCCTGATCCGTAGAGCACCTTAGCTGCGTTTCAGCGTGCTCGACATCAAAACGGGGATAAAGCTGGTCAATAAGCAGTCCTCTAATCTGCACAAACCTGAGAGTTTTATGGACTCACCAAGCTGTTTGACATTTTGGAGGATTTAGGCTTCTTCTATCCCTATGCTATCTGACTAAAATCCACCCTAGTTGTTGGTTTAATCTAGAGCAATTTTCAGCCTGCTGTGGCCTTAACAGAGCTAGAGGAACAAAGGGAACAAAATGAGTGTTTTGCTCATGACAAGACAAAAAATTAAAAAAATCCAGTTCGATCCAGCAGCCATGAGATGTGTTTTATTAACAGAGAGCAGGCGTGTGTGCTGCTATGTGAGAAAGGTGTGAGAGGATGACGCAGCACTGTGCCGAGAGAGCGGTCGTTGTCAGAGAGAGAGATGTGGCGGCATGGATCAGGAGGAGGAGGAGGAGAAGGAGGAGGAGGGTAACGGGCTGGGAATGTTCCTTCTTCACACAGAGGGGAAGCATGGAAACATGGTGAGCTTTTTATCTCGTCTGCAGGGGATCTCATGACTCCAATCACCTGATGCGGCTGGGTGAATAATTGCACACTCTGCATAAGAAGTGTGTATGTGTGTGTGTTTAGCAGGCAAAGAGGTAGAGACACACATCTTACCTCGATATGTCTCCCCAGTACCATTCTGCATCCTGCAACGAGCTGCTTGCCGCCTCCTTCGCACCGTTACTGTTCACGGGAGTCATGGGTTTGGCCGGCTTGGGAGGAAGAGCTGGGAGAGAGAAAAACTAAGCTTTAATATCCGAGCACGAGATCGGCCTTGGGCTGTTCGAAACCACCGTATGCAAATATCGATCCCGTTCTCCTTAAAGATTATCGAACGAGGCAACTGTCAAAACAGAAATCTGTTGCTAGTTAAAAGAAAAGAAAGAAAGAAAACAGCTGGCCCCAGAGAGTGGGTGTGTAGATTTGAGCAGTCAATGTGGAGCAACAGTTCATACACACATATATACACATACACATAAAGTGCAAGGATGTCTTATTAAAAAACACACACACACACACACACACACACACACACACACACACACACACACACACACACACACACACACACACACACACACACACAGGGTTTTTGCAGGTATCAGCAAGTTCAATTTACTGCTTTTTATAACCCTATAATGCAGGCTTTAAATGCCAAGAAGGCCCCATCTGTGCAAATCAGGAATACTGATATAAAGAGCTTGTGGTCTTGGCAACACTTTGCTCATTAACAAAGCCATAACTGAACTACGTGTGTTTGATGGAGATGAAAGATGATCACCTTGTGTCCTAGAACAATTTACTCACGACGTATTGTCTCTTCTGTATTTCACAGATCCGCTCGAATTTAAGAAAGGATAACGAAATCGAAAGCTTTATTATATAATGCGTGCTGGAATTCTATGATGACACTTGACTTCCTGCTGAAATGCACAAGCTCAAGACACACACCCGCACCTTACTGGTGTTGGCTGTCAAAAGGTTTCATTTGGAGTAAATAAACAGGCTGGGCCGGTATTGAATAAGAATGTGACTGGCATCGTGCATTCTCTGTTTTTGTCCAAACATATTTTAACACCTGAAGCAACAGCTCACAGGACCCTGGAGCTGCTCGCGGCACTTTCCGGAGTTCAGGGGCAAACGTGAGCAGCACCTCATCTCGGTCCAATGAGACCGCAAAACTTCACCACGTCTATTCAGGGCTTCCTCTACACCCATCGCCACCATCTTCCGCTGGCATTGAGCTTCTAAACCCCTCAGAGCCAGAGTAATCAATTCAGGACACGAGGCAGCTACAGGACGGTGGTTAACGACATGCAAAGCTGCTATATATCGCCTTATGGAGTGCAATTTCGGTGTAATTACCCACAGCCAAAGGTGGTGTAGAACTCTGCGACTGGGGTTGCTTTAAAGATAAAACGCTGCCGATGCTTGTGTGTGTTATTTTGTAAGTGAGGCCAGGTTAAGGTGTGTGTGTGTGTAGTGGCTTTGGCAACCTGTACCAGGCCAGGTGCAGCTGGCAAGGAAGAGTTACCGACTTTGAGGGAGAGGGGAAAAAACAAGCTTGAGCTCTAACTTACAGAGGGTGCAGTGTTCGGCACAACCCTCAGGCCAAGCCAAACTAAACTTCTCCTGACCCAGTCTGAAGCTGA
>NC_060884.1:27174355-27176855 GCF_014805685.1 Silurus meridionalis
TCTGCTCCCTCTTATTAGCTGCGACTCGCATCGCTGACAGGATGCTCAACACCCCACATGATGACATGCACCAAAGTAGCCTTGTTTGTGTGTGTGTGTGTGTGTGTGTGTGTGTGTGTGTGTGTGTGTGTGTGTGTGTGTATATATATATATATTATATATAAAAACAAATAAATAAATAAATTAAGGGATAAACAAGGAAAATAAAATTCTCATTATATTGAAACTAACTCCAGAAAACTAACTCCACAGGATGCCAAGTAAACACTCGCATACACGTGTACATGGTTAGACCGGAACGTGTGCAGATGCATTAGCATGAGAAAGGCTGCTTGACAGCGACTAACGGCGATCGAACGAGGAACCGCTGCATCCTGAATTTAAATCAGAAAATGAACAACAACCAAAAAAAATAGATAAATAAAAATCGGGGCAGCGTATAAGCCAAATAGAGCGTACACATTGCAATCACATGCTTGGTTGAACATCCAGCCGTGTTTCTCTCATGCTCGCTCTGATGGTGCTTCTCTAATTCTATCACTAAAACTTTTATGCAAAGAATAATAAAAAAAATCCAGGGAAAAAAGGACCAAGACGAAAACGCGCTCTGCTCTCGCACGTCCGGCCACACGACACACAAAAGGACATGCTAATTATCACGGAGCGTCCCTTTGTCTCCTTGTGGGACGGTATTACCGAGGAGACGCGACAGGCATGAAATGAGGAGATAAGCGAAAAAAGATGACGACTGTGTGCTTACCTTCCTCCGCTGCTTCCTCTTTCAGCTGCATGCGTACGGAGCTGCCTGGGACACGAGTCCTCGCTTTCTCTTGCGCTCACACTCTCTCCCTTTCACACACACACACACACACACAGACTCCCTCGCACCCTCCCTCTCTCTCTCTCCACCCTCCGCCTGCGTTGTGGCTCTCAGACTGAAGCCAGAGGGAAAATCCCTGCTCCTAAATTCAGACTGCTGCCTTAACAAACCCTCTGAATGGAGACGTCGGCTGCAGCCAATGGGAGCGTGGTGGTGGCAAGGGGGACCATATGAGAGAGATAGAGAGAGAGAGAGAGAGAGAGAGAGAGAGAGAGAGAGAGAGAGAGAGAGAGAGAGAGGGGAGATGGAGAAAGCTCAGTAGAATGAAGGGGGAGAAGGAAGGGAGAGTTGCTCCTCCCAGAAAAGGGACGAGACACAAATGTAGACACACACACACGGAGCAACATTGTACACCAAGTCTTAAAAAGCCTGTACGGAAATTCCAGGAAGGAGAAAGAAAGAAAGAAAGAAAGAAAGAAATAAATAAATAAATAAAAAAACCTCCGTAATGTAACATTGTAACAAGTGTCGCTTCTTTGCGTCCTTTGTGGTAAACAAGAGTCGCAAAAGTTCCTGTGGCTTTATGGGAATGATGGTTGTCCGAGACCTCTGTTAGAGTATGAAGTACAACGGTGCATTATGGGAAGCGCCGTTCCCCAAAAAAGGGTGTCTTTTTAGCAGGAATGAAGTACGACATCGAGAGATGGAGTGATTGCTTCGGATCCCGAGTGCAGGATCCCTCGGGGGTGGCGTACCACCTGTGCTCATTGTGCACCGCAACGGAACAAAGACGTCCGCTGTCTTTGCTCCGAGTGACACGTGCACACGGTCGCCGATTGCCCGGGCTGACCTTTTACGTTTCAGTTAAATATTCTAATAAACAACTGCACCAGGAGCCTCTTTCTGCACCCCTTTCTCCTGATGCCCCCCTGGGCCACGGGGTTCTCGACCCTCAGGTTCTACGACGAGCATCAAGACAGCTGGTCGGAGAATGACAAAGTGCTTATGTACACTGAAATGATATTCACCAGGCTTTGTGAGATAAAGGTGAAAGGTGTGTGTGTGTGTGTGTGTGTGTGAATATAGAGATAGAGAGATAGAGAGAGCGAGAGAGAGAGAGAGAGAGAGAGAGCGAGAGAGCGAGAGAGAGAGAGAGAGAGAGAGAGAGAGAGAGAGAGGTGTTTCGTAAAAGCTCTCTGGTTTACCCTAAACCAGCACGTCTTGGCATTAAAGCAGGAGATAAGATGAATGTGTAGACTGCTATTCAGTCCATAATTCTACCTGCCACAACACTGAAGCTGGACTCAACCAAGCAGAGCTTTTTCATAAGGAAAAACCCACAAATAATCAGCTGGAAATTTTTTTTAAAAGCAATTAATTAACAAGTCTTCTTCTCCAAGTTGGAGATCCTGGGTGAATCTGTGCTACTACAGACATGCCTAAAGCTTCCAGAGGATTGTTAAAAAAACAAACAAAAAGAAACCCCATCATGACAATCTGTAGGTCATTTCACAGAACCCTGCTACAAATGTATCCCATCTTACAATAAACAAACACTTGGAGGAAATCATGACCCAAAGTAAACTGGATACTAATGTCTATGGTCCATGACCAAAAAGAAACTCGAAAGTACCCTGCAGTTGCACCCGAAACAAAAACGCGATACGATAATATATCGCT
>NC_060884.1:27179355-27261855 GCF_014805685.1 Silurus meridionalis
CCAGCTCTACTGTCCAATGAGCCCGAACCTCACTGAACGGCTCATTCTTTCATTTCAGCTGCTCTCACGGCAAACCTTTCACTTCATGCAGGACCAACCATTTTTACCCACACGCCGGGGGTTGACACGATCCAACAAAGTCGTGCAAGACGACTTCCACTACGCCACACTTGCACTCTTATCATTATTATCGCGTCTATATATTTTCTAGCACCAGACATGACAATTGCTATATCTTTCAGTTTGGAGCTCATGAGTTATTTCAACTCATACTTCCATGACGAGTGACATCATATTCCAACACCCCTCTCTCCCAGATTTTATGGTGTCGCCCCAGCTCGAGCGACGTGCCGTGCTCGGGAGCTGATCCATGCGCATGCTCCGTAGCCGGCAGCCAATTAGAAGCGCGCATTCTCCGGATCGGTTGCCAAACTAGGAATTTGCATCCATTTTTTTCGGAAAGCCGCGTGTTTCTCGGTAGCCAATCAACACGCGAGAAATGGTGAACTTGAAATCTGATTGGTCCAACCGTTACTAAGAGGGACATAGGGGAAAGGGGGAGAACATGGCACCAGAGTAGAAATGTAATTGAGGACTTCGAGCATTTGCACAAATTCAACTTAGAAAGTTTAAAATAAATAGCTATTTAGCTTTTTAATTAACATAATGAACATATATTATGTGTTTCCATGCCAAATATGTATAATACGGTTTTAATGCAGTAGAGTTAAAGTTTATCCAGTGAAATTTCACTAACATTACTTTTAAGAGAGAGAGGCGTCACATATACATTACAGCACAGTGAAATTCTTTCCTCACATACCCCAACAATGTTAGAAAGCTGGGCTTAGCCATGACACAGCGTCCCTAGAGCACAGAAGGTTAAGGGCCTTACTCAAGGGCCAAAAAGTGCAAACTTTGCAATAATGGGGATCCTGAGGCTTGAAACCCTGACATTCCTATCAATCACCCTAAGCCTTGAAAACTAATCCCATTTTTTTTACTCATTTGTCCAATTTTCTTTACAACCACACATTTTTGGGATTTAATTAAAAAAACATGTGTTACCACACACCATCCCCAGCCACTCTCAGTGCCGGTCCCAAGCCCGGATAAATTGGGGAGGGTTGCGTTAGGAAGGGCATCCAGCGTAAAACATGTGCCAAATCAAACGTGCGGAGGATCCGCTGTGGCGACCCCTAACGGGAGAAGCCGAAAGAAAGTTTAATTAAAAAAACGTGTTACCACACATTTACTGTAAAACACGTTCAACCATGGTGTTATGCGAAAACCTTACACCACAATACCTACTCGAAAAATAGTTAGATAGTTTGGTCAAACTGAAAGAACCACCACGAGTTCCTTTTTTCCCCTGAAAACATTCACTGTAATGGATTTCACCCTGCATGTAAAATAAGAATAGCTTTTATTTAAAAAGTCAAATTCACAATGTAAAAAAATGTAAGTTATAATAGCTTATAGAAAGTAAATACTGATTCTTGACTGATCTGCCTGTCTGGTCCCCTTGTTTTAATTAGTCAAATCTGCAAATCTTTATGGATAAAGATGTCCATCTTTCCCATCCTGTAGAGACCTCAACATAACATTATGAGCATCTATTTAATTCAACACTCAGAGGACCAGCCAGATGGCTTCGGCCTGCCACAGGCATTTCTTATCAAGTGTGTCAAACTTGCTTAATTGTCACTAACTGTGCCTCGATCCTGTGTTGACAGACGGATCCGAAACAATGACCAAGCAATAACTCCCAGTGGAAACCTATTATGCCTAAAAATATCTGCACAAACTGCATTTAAAAATAACCCGGGCATACACTGACTGGCTTAAAATAAATTCAAACTTGATAAAATAATATCAAGAACATCAACAGATAAACATTACATAAGAATATTTCTCACTAATGAGGGTGGGGAGAGCTTTCTGTTTAAATGACATGACTCTTGAGATTCAACCACATGTTAATTCCCTGTACACTAGTCACACTGAGTGAGGTGGCCATAGAAACCACTCACACATCCATATGAAACGTGAATTCAGAGTATGTTATCGACTAAAGAGTAGACTGATCAGGACATATGTAGAAAGATTATAGGTATGAGAATACAATGAACAGTGTTCAGGAAAACTGTGGCTATAAAAATATAATATATTCTAATAAAAAAGGCAAAGATAAACGTATGCACTTTGGTCATGAAGTGTTATGTAATGAGACGTGTAAAAAGTCTCTGGTGTCACAAAAAAAGGTTTGTGGGTAAAACCATAGTCAGTGAGGGAATGACTGGTTTTAGCTGCATGTAATTTACCATCTGATGATTCTCATGAACTAACTTGGAAAAATACAACACTTTGGGATACGGGAAACAGTCAGGCCGCATTAAACCACCCATTTCTTAAATCTTGACTGATATTTTACTATAACAGCACAACCTGTGATTTTAAATACCTTACAAATTAACAGTATTACAGTGGAAGGCCTTCAGGGCCAGCAAGGCCTTCTCTGTTGGCCCAAACACTAAAAGAATCACTATATTATTACATATATTCATGACTGAATATGTATTCAATTATTTCCAACAGTCTATTCTCTTCTTTTCATATCTTTTTTCTCATAGTTTTGAGTGTCTGTTTATGTTTTTATTTATTTTAGCCACCATGTTGCCAGAGTCAAACGGATCTGTGCAAGACCTTCAGTATTAATCGTAGGGGGCACCTGTAGCGTAAAGTTCCTTTAACCAATCAGATTTCGGGTTGGCCACACTGAGGCCATTCAGCAGGCATCCAGTAACTTCAGCATTTGCACATTCTTTGATTGGATGGTCAGAGAGTGCACTAGTCGGAACTTGCAAACTGCATCTGTAGCAAAAAGCACAAGCTTAAACATATTTGTGTGGATTTATTGGCTGTTTTTTTTTTTTTCATTTCACAATAGCTGACAGAGGAGAAGAAATTGATTTGGTCACAGATATACTTTTAAGGTCATTTTCAACACAGACTTTTCAAGGAAAACTGGACATCATAAGACAAAACAGTTAAAAACAGGTTTTCAATAACCATTTATACTTTTATGTTTTCTTTCCTGTCGATTTAGTTTGAAAACACACAATTTTTCCTTAATTTAAAATCTCCAGGAAAACCGTAATGCATGTGGAAAAATGCACAAAAATGCACAGAAAACATTATATTATTTTATGAGGTTATTAATGCTTCTGCTGAAAATTATGTATGCGGGTGGCGCAGCTGTGGCTGCAGTGAAAGGAGACTTGTTGAATTGTGTACACTGGGTTACTTGCTTTTGTAATGTCATTCATTATTACTGCATCAGATATCTGGCTGTGATGCAGTGCTCTGTTATACTGTGTTTCTGTATAATATTGATGGTTTCTTCAGCCATGGTGTCATAATGATTGTATTAAGAGGTGGATTGATTCAGGTAGGACACCATTGAAGGCTTTGGTGTGAAATTCACGGCCCGCTACTGTGTTATTTAATACATACAATACTTTGCAAAGCTGAAATTTCAATATGTGATCCGTTTCTTATTAAAGTAGAAAGTACTTTATTTAAAAAAGTAACAGGTAAAGAGTCAGCAGCTAAGAATCAATGGTGAAATTTAAAAACACCAAATTTTCTGCCACATCAGCATCCATAATGCGATGTTATGCCATAATGCATGCAGTTCTTATGCGACAGTCCAAATTAACCCAAAAAATTATAATGTTTGAATTAGTTTTGTTTTTTCCAGTATTGCATAATTTTTACATCAGTGTTTAGAGCAGAAAATTCCATCTCATGAATAATGAGCTTAAGGTCAATCACATGATAGCTACAGCGAAACTTCAACAAAAACTAATGCTAATGTAAACACAGCAGTCGCTCCTTGGCTGTCCTACTATAATAATAATACACGTTGTTTCCATGCCTCAGCCTAAACCTGCTTTCCTTACTGCTGGAAAGAAAATGTGCTTGACCAAGTTGTATGAACCTGTTTCAAACAGGTTGGAGTTTTATTTACAAACCCAAACGGCCCAACTTCCTTCTTCGTCATACCACGAGAGTTAGTTTGCGGTTCTGTTCGACGGGTACTGCTGAGAATTAATTACGTGTTACATTTTACAAGCTGAATTTTCTCATTCTACTCTGCCTCTGTGTATGTAGATTGTTGACTTTGAGCCGAAGGGCAGGCGTGGCTAACAGAGAGATTCTAAACAGCCTGACCACGTTGTGTGTGTGTGTGTGTGTGTGTGTGTGTGTGTGTGTGTGTGTGTGTGTGTGCGTAAAATAAAGCCTTACTTGATGAAAAGATCTGATTATAGAGATTACACAGAAGCCTCAGGCACTGTCATATTTTTTTTGTGACCTTAGCAGCTCAAGTGTACAGTTTAGTGTGTAAATGTAAACAAAGTGTTCTATGGCAGAAGTTGAGCATTAAAGATACACACCACAGTGGCTATTGTGTAAGCACTGCTCTCTCTGATGCATAATTCACAGTTTCTGAAATCCAAAAGAAGGCTCTCCAGCAGAAATGGCTAAAGGAAATTGGTCTCATGCTGTTATAAATTACACGGTGAGAGAGATCGCCTTTTCACTTTTTTGCTGAGCTCATCAGATCCAGGCTGCTCTCATCGTCACTGTCTCTCTCGCTCTATCTTTCTCTCTCTTTCTTTTGTTTGGTAACATGGTATAAGAAACTGCCAGTCTAAGCTGTACACCATCTTCCTCCAAGTTCCTGTCAGGAAAGGACATCTGAAGAGATATCGACGGATCTTAAAGCTCCGTCCTTCATATGGTAACAGGTGAGAACAGAACAGCCTGAGCTAGTAAACCCAAACCCAGGCTTCATTTCACCTCTATTATTGCTGCCTTTGCAAATTTTCACTGCGCCTAAAAAACATGTAAAACATGCCTCGTGAGAACAGATAGATAACAGCCAGCATGTCTTCCCATAGTGAATATGAACGAGTTTTGCATTTGTGCAGACTTTTCCATTAGAGGTGAGACACTAAATAATAGGTTTGCATGACAAGCCTGGAACCCATCTGCCTGAAAGCACATTACAGACCAAGCAGGCATTACAAATTCCCCAAAAAAGAAAAAAAAAAGTTCTTTATTATCAGATACACTTTCGAGCGTGACTTGCTATCACCCGGTATTTTTCCACTGAGCCACACTAATGGGCTCTTATGGCTGCACTCCCCAGGAGGAGTCATGTGTCTTAGATAATGTATGCTCTGATTCGAGTTAAACGATTAAGCGGACTGTCTGTTTTTTTCAGACGAATTTCTGTACATTTGTCTGGATGCAACCATGCACCTACAAATT
Source organism: Silurus meridionalis (assembly GCF_014805685.1). Classification (NCBI taxonomy): domain Eukaryota; kingdom Metazoa; phylum Chordata; class Actinopteri; order Siluriformes; family Siluridae; genus Silurus; species Silurus meridionalis. Next base: position 27,184,696 of record NC_060884.1, read on the forward strand.
CAAATGTGTGGGAAAAGGCATGACTAGGCAGAGTACACATGCTACAGGGTGGCCTTAAAACTGACACCAATGTGTTAATGACTCTGCCGAAGTGAGAGGTGGAGATACGACCCCCCCTTTGCTTTGAGAGCTTATCAGTCTCTCCTCCTACTCTCTAAACCGAGTGATGTCATTCTGCAATGTGAGCGTCCCTGTTGGACTGATGCAATACTCCGGTGACATAGTGTAATAAGCTGGTGGCACCCACCTACCCACCACTTTCTCTCTCTCATACATCATCATCATAATTATCATCTCTGTACGCTCTAATGTTATGTTTTACATTATAATTTTTCCATCCCTTTTCCTGTCTACTTTTTTTTTTCATCCTGTCTCTCTCTCTCTCTCTCTCTCTCTCTCTCTCTCTCTCTCTCTCTCTCTCTCTCTCCTTCTTTCTCCCCCTTTCGTTCTCTGTGGTTGTCATGGTACCGGCCACCATGGCTCAGCATTCTGCAGATAAAGGCCTGACTCTAACTCTTTAACCCTTTCCTGCCTGCAGGCTGAATGACTCAGGCAGATACAAGCTCAGCCAGCCGGATCCACAAACTCGTCTCACATGTACAGCCTGCAGTGCTGATTAAGCAGCTATTGATGCTACAAGTGCCACACATTCTTGATATGTGGATTAAAGATATTTTAACCCAAGGTACAGAACCAGCCAGGGGGAAAGCTGCAGTGCTTGAGGGGGAGTTTAATGGCATGTGTTTAAAACAAGACCACAATGTGTCACATGAATGAAAGTGAATCGTGATTATTATCATGATAGTGGGTCATTAATAGAATCCACAGTAGCTACATGAACAAATGGTTAGAGGCTTTTTTATTTTTTTCGGCATAAAGTGAAACACATTTAAAAAAAAAAAAACAAGAACCAGCTGAAACTGTGGTTTAAGACTTTATAGAACAGTAACAATGATGACAATACATTGATCAGGCATAACTTTATGGCCACAGAACCGGAATAACATTACGACCACCTACCCTTAACTTCTTCAGCAAGTAAGGTTCAGTAGCTCGTCTGTTGGACTCGCTCAAATCCTTACGCTTGCCCCTTTTTCCTGCTTCTAACACGTCAACTTTGAAGACAAAATATTCACATGCTGCTCAATATATCCACCCACTAACGGATGCCATGATGAAGAGATAATCAGTGTTATTCACTTTACCATAATGTTATGTTATGCCTGATCAGTGTAAATTTATCTACATCATCAGTAAGACATGAATTAGGATTAGTTTAGTCTTGCAAAGATAAACCTAAACAAACCTAAACAAAAAAGTGCCCAAGAACTGGCAGGTTTACTACTTTTTTTCTTTTATCTTTAGTGTAAAGACTTCCAAGTGCTTTATCCTGTTTTAAAATAGTATTGGATCCAGATCATTCCCCCGGAGCAATAAGGAAAAATGCAAAACATAACCTGCATCTCGAAGCCCCAACTGAAAATAACTGACTATAGACTTTCCCCTACTATCAACTAGTAACATGCAAAGGAATCTTATTTAAACATTGGCCCAAACAAAACAAAATGGGGATACCATGATTTTTTTTTTCTTTCAAAATCAAGTAACTACTTCATAATATGTTTAATAATGTTCAAAGCTTAGTTTTCTCACCAGAATCTGGTACTCAAAAGTGAGAAATACAAAGGAGCCTTCAAGATTCTAATGCTTCTGTCTGTGGGTGCAGCGTCTGAGGTGGAGCCTATTGATGCATTCCACTTAGCTCAGAACTCGCAATTACATCACTTTCTAAACTCAGTAGGGAATTCTTAGTTGCGAGTTTTAGTCAATCGTAGCATATGTTTAGATTAACACTGACTGATCATTTCGTTAGGTTTTTATATTAACTGCAAACGAATGATTGTAATGTCGATGACAGTTTTTTAAATGATGTCTCCATGAAATCATTCAGAAATATAAACTCTGTGTGGTGTATGCCAATCAGCAACAAGCAGTGCTTCTTGTTTCTCTGCAACTTGTGTTCTGTCAGTTTCTGCACTAACCTTGAGAAAATGATTTTCATTGAGCTTTAAAAACAGAAAGAAAAGAAAGGAAAGATGGAAAATAAACCACAACAAACAAATGCTATGTATTGTGTCTACCAATATTGTATTGCCACATGAGCAGCATTCATGTCCCAGTCTGTATGCAATTCAAACGCTTAGCAACCTTTACACTGGGAATTGTGGGTATTCAGGATTAGCTACAGTGCACGTAGGAGGGAGGTTAGTAATCTGTCAGGGGACGATCTGGGCATCAGGTGCCATGTATAATTGTAACCAAGTGCATGAGAGGGGGGCTTTATTGGATAGTTTGTTCACCTCAGCATGAAACCTCAATGGAAATCATACAATCATCAAACTAAATTAATTACGCACGCACAAAGTGCAAGGACTATGTGAAAATTCTTACTTCTGATGAAGGGCCCCTAGGCATTGTTTAATGCTTGGATGGTTAGAGGTGACACATTAACCCCTCAAACCCTTGACTTGCACTGTACTGCACTAAAGCCGAGATGAATATCCACGATAACATTCAGCGATTTAAATTTAAAGGTCATTCATGAACGGTTTTTATTCGTTGCTTGATGCAGTTTTGTGCCCTTCATGGATACGATGGGGATTTGTACAATAACCTAAACAACCACCACATTTGTGCTGCCTCCACCACACTGTACACAGCTTTAAAGAGCCCTTTTCACATCAGCCTGACCTGGGTTATAGCCTCCAGGCTACAGGAGTCAAACAGTGAGAACAAAGCTACAAACAGCCTGGTACTATAGATGAAGATAGCTGCTGTTTACCCTGTAGAACAATGAGGTCTTTAGTACAGCAGCATGTCATATGGAGGAGCTGAAATGTGTATCTGCTATTGGTTCATTACAATATTCATTTAAATGCTGTTCATCTCTGGTCCTCATGTGAAGGGCACCTTCTTAAAATATGTAGTTTGATTATTGTTGACTGTAAGATTGGTTTAATCCTAGGCACCAGTTATGGTCTATAAACCAATTTGCATGTTGCATTGGGTTTCCTGCTGGTTCTCCAGTTTTCTTTCACTTAAAACATGCTACTAGGTGTACTGGCTACTTCCCCGAGGTGTAAATGCACATGGGCGTGCTGTATTGTGATAGATTGGTGTCTTATCCCAAGTGTATTCCTGCCTTCTGCTGAGTGTTCACAGAATAAACTAAATATATATAAATATAAATAAATATAACAAAGACTTTAATCAGGGTAAAGAGCTTAGATGAATTTTATTATAAGTTTTATTCTTGTAAATGTGTGTATGGGTCCCTGGTGGTCTAGTGGTTAGGATGTGGTGCTCTCACCGCTGCGGCCCAGGTTCGATCCCTGGTCAGAAAACCAACCCCAGCTACTCTTAGTGGCGGTCCCAAGCCCGGATAAATGGGGAGGGTTGCGTTAGGAAGGGCATCCAGCGTAAAAACATGTGCCAATCAAACATGCGGATGATCCGCTGTGGCGACCCCTAATATATGTATATATATATATATATATATATATATATATATATATATATATATATATATATATATATATATATATATATATATTTAGTATACAGTATCTTGCAAAAGTGAGTACACCTCTTACATTTCTGCAACCATTATAGTATAACCTCTCAAGGGACAATACTACAGAAATGAAACTTGGACAAAAGTGAGTACACCCTAAGTGATAAAAGCTTTTCGTCATGAAACCATGCAAAGCCACATGTCCTATTCTTCATGTTCATGTTTTTGTCTGCTTGACAGGACCATACATATTTGTGTATCTTGTATTGGAGCAGTAAAAATTGCTTTACTCATTTTACTCCTTTTTAAAAACCTTGTTAAACACACAGCTAACTCACAGCTGGGAGTCATCTTGTCGCTTTAATTTAAAATAAGCTCTCGAACTGACACGGTGATCCACTTTCTCATGCCAGTAGATGAACTAGCTCAGAGCACTCATTCAGAGGATGCATGCAGCAGTGGATGGAAAAACTCACCGTATGCCAGCTGGCTCAGGAAATGGTAGAGTCATGACTTGCCAGTGAACCTCTAAAATAACACCATTAGTTTAAAATACAATGTACACTTCAGCTTTCTTCCCATAGATCCAAAGCACACTGTGTTTTTTAGTGTCCTCCCTCCCTGGTTGGTTTTGATCTGATTTACAGTTGTGTAGTCTTGAAAATGACTTAACGCTAAACACTGATGTTGTACTGTACATGCTGTAGCTGCACAGATAATTACATTTCTAATCGAACAAGAAGCAAAGAGCACCTTAGATAAACAACACACATAAATATCCATGTTTTCCTTATACAACTAGTTAGTTATAAAACTCCTGAAGCAGGACACACTGAATTCAGTAGAAGTGCGTCTTTAATCTGCTGCTGAATGTAACATCATCCTATAATTTATATATTCTATTAAACACAGACTCAATTACAATTACAGATGCTGATGTTATTTTGCACACAGCTACAACTATACAGAGTTTATTGCTGATATCTAAGTTAAAATTAATCAACCATAGCACTCTTTGGATGGTGACGATGTGACAATTGAACTAGAGAATTCAGTTACATTGCTTTTTATCAGTGGCGGGCCGTGCATTTGGTACCCGGGCCTTCAGTGAGAACTTACCCGACTTAATCCACCTCTTAATACCACCATCACGTCACGATTATAGAAACCATCAATACTATACAAAAAAGTAATCAGAATCAGAATCAGAATCAGGTTTATTGGCCAAGTGTGTTGACACACACAAGGAATTTGGTTCCAGCTGTTTGTTACTCTCAAAAGTACAGACATAAATAAAAACCTATACATTACAAAACAGACACAACAAGACAAAAACAGACAATATGAGACAATACAAACAATACAAACAATATAACAACACGTGGCATTACAGATAAAGAGGCATTTCACATATGGAGGGTGAATACCATTTTACTAAAGCAAGCTCCAAACCTCTTCACTACAACCACAACTGTGCACCTACATCATCTGGAGCAGTTCAGAATCAATATTTGTCTAATAACATGACAAAAACATGTTAATAAAATACAACCTACTCAGAGATGCAGACCCATAATGTACACCGATCCTCAGAGGCTGTAATCCAGTGGTACCGCTCGTATTCACTGGTCTGGAAGTGGTGAACAAACCCTTTCCCGGGCTGAGACAAGCTAAAAAACTGACCCGTTGGTAATATTCTCAATGGTAAAAAGGGCCAGCAGTATTGACATTGAAGGCCCTGGGCAGATTAGACTGACATGGCAACACATAGAGGCTAAAATCAGATTGGACAAAAAATCTTAGACGTACTGGAAGCAGTGCAGCCAAAAGAAACGCCATGAAATGAAGAGAATAAACTGTTGGGAATAAATAAATACAATTTAATGAAACAAATATTAGAATTTGGGTTGTAAATGTAGGTCAATGCTTCTGATGGTGTTTAGGCCAGCAGAGAACGCTTTGCTGGCCCTGTCTGCCCGCTTTAATAATAAAATGTGTATGCTGACCTGTCCAGATTTGTATTTAATTGTATTTCTATATAAAGTGAGCAGTGAGGAGTGGACTGTGAGTAATTACATAAAGTAAATTTTTATTTTTACTTCACTACATTTGAATGTGTGATATCCTAATCTTTACTTTTAAGATTTCAGGAAAGCATGCTCTAACCCAAGTGTAACCATATGGTTCTGGTGTTTTAGAGTTTCTGAAGAGTAAATGTACCGTCACTTTGATGAAACTGTAGAAAACTCTCTTCTTAAAAAGGTATAACATTCAGGAGAATGCAACTTTGAATTGCACCCATTATTCAAGTCTAGTTCTCACTGATCACTACTTTACTTTTGATAATTAAGTACATTTAAAAGCTAGCACTTTTTACTTCCACTCAAGTAGAAATAAAAAAAGGGGTACATTAACTTTTACTGGAGTCTTTAGCACGGAATTTGTACTTTTAAGCAATTACAGGAGCGGTGTACTTCTACCACCACTTCCTGTTTGCCAAAAGACAATCAAACATCTTTTTCTATATACAATTTGCTAAAAGTAGAGCATTCATTCAACATTAAGAGCTTTAACCAGGCCAGGGTCATGGTGGATCTGGAGCTTATCCCAGGATCAGAAGGTTATAAATTTGAATCTGCCAAGCTTCCACTGGTGGGCCCTTGAGCACAAATCTTGACCTTCATCTGCTCAGTTCAGTTGCAAGACACTTTGAACAAAATTGTCTGCCAAATGAGTGAAATGTAAATGTGAATGTAAATGAATGGGAGGCCAGTCCATCACAGGCTATCGTACACACACACACACACACACACACACACACACACACACACACACACACACAGTTGCAAATCTAGGAACAATTTCTAGCAGCCATCTCTGGAAATAGGCAGTTGTGGCTGTATGATTTAGAGAGAGAGAAGCATGAGAAAACCTGCCCAAGCCCAGTATGAACACGCCCAACTCTGCACAGTAACCCAAGCTCGAGATTGAGCTGTGAAACCTGGAACTGTGAAATGGCAGAGCTACCAACTGTACCACCAAGGCACCATCACAACACACGGAAACTAAAAACACCTGATTTCCTGATTTACTAGACAACAATGGCAGCTAATGTTCACCTGGTGTGGAAACATATTACATCACCAACATATTATCAAGGATCTATCTGTCTGCCTGCCTATCCGCCTGCCTATCTATCTATCTATCTATCTATCTATCTATCTATCTATCTATCTATCTATCTATCTATCTATCTATCTATCTATCTATCTATCTATCTATCTAAACTTTAACTGTTGTTCAATCAGTCAATATTATGGCTCCCTCTTACACATACTTATTTCTGTGAAAAAGAAGGCATGAAACAATAAAAAAAAGCTTAAAATGAGTAAAAAAAATTATATTATTTTTGTTTTATGTATATATTTCACAAGTTTTAAATAATATAAAATACCAAAGTATAGTTCTATTGTTATTCTCTTCTCAATCTCCTGTTTATGTCTACAATACTGGACACTTAAGTTTTGCTTCCTTTCTTACTCTTAAACAAAAAACTTTCTTTAAAAAAAAAAAAAATAATTGAATAGTTTCAATTACTTTTTTTGTTTTTAGTTTTTAAATACTTTTATATGCTCTTTTACAGACCGCATCCCACCAGCAGCAACTACCAAATGACCACATGATACCAATCCACAGTTTAAAAGGTGTGAAGAGGGGGAACAAGTGCACAGTGCCATGGTTTATCACTTAGCAACCCTGTCAACTCAAATCCAGCTCCAGACTGCTGTGCAGACTGGCAGGCTGATTAATCTTACATCCTTACAGTAACCGGAGCCAGAAGCTATTGACACAGTCCCAGCTGAGCCAAACCCTGACTGCAGGGGGGGAGTCGACTTATGTAAAAGCAAACCCAACTTCATTCAACGTTCTCCGAGGTCAAACAGCACATGTGTAAAAGGTTCATGAGATGTGCATTTAGAGGCCAGGTGACCAAACATGGATTCCAGAAAATCTGCGAAGGACCAGGCATGCTGCCATGTTTGTCACACATCCGTCGAGAAAAAGGTGTCCAGTTACAGGACACGGAAACTTGCATACCAGACGTTCAAGAGTCTGCCTTAACTGAACAGGATTTATGAGTGAACAATAAAAGATTTAGTTCTAAAGAAAATGAAGGACACTGCCAAAAAGTGATCTTGGGGCGAGAAACATATAAAAAATATATGAAGTGTAACTGAAATTTTTTTTTTCATTTAAGACTGTGCTTACTGTAAATACAGTAGGCTAGGAGTTTCTTGACTAAGCACTATTCAATTCATTTTTATTTGCATAGCGCTTTCAACAAAGCAGCTTTACACAGATAAAAACGGTTCTATAAGAATGTCCCTAATGAGCGAACCGGTGGTGACTGTGTCAAGGAAAAACTCCCTGAGATGGCATGAGGATTAAACCTTCAGAGGAACCAGACTCACAAGGTCTGAGACTACTGAGACTGGAGCAGGGAAATGACTCCCAGGTCATTATCATTCTGAAAAAAAAAAAGACCCTGATCCTGCTGTAGACATACTTTAGCACTACATCCAAGAAAGCTAAGTCAATGGGCTTTACTGTAAATAGAAGCCTGCTGATAAACACGAGCTTCCACGCCGAGTGCGTTTTATTTCAGAATTAGCGGGTTCAGCTGAGCCTCCATATCATCTCCTGCGTAGCACTGCATTTTATTAATATGTGCATCTTTAAATCGTGATTCAAAGGTTGGCAGTGGTGGACAGTAATGAAGTAAATGTAATTCGTTCAGTAAATGTAAATCATAGTACTTTGGATACTTAAGTACATTTGAAGGCAAATACTTTTATACTTTCACTCTAATGAAAGTTTAAAGGGAGCACTTTTACTTTTAACAGAGTAATATTTTATCTATTGTATCTCTACTTTTACTCAAGTACATGGTTTGTGTATTTTGTCTACCAGTTCTGGTTGGCTTTTTTAAATATATAATTCATTGAGTTCTTTATTTTTGTTGTTAACATTGCAGAACTGAAATCTACACTTTATGTAACATTCATAGTTAATGTCGTTGTATATTCGTTTAGTTTATTACTCAAAATGGTCTACATAACCACGATTCTCCATGATGAACGATCCAATAATCAAGGATTCAAGACAAACGTTTGAATTCCAGCAAATTCCACTCCTCAGCCAAAGCTGGGTTGAGCTGAACTCACCAACAGGTCGTGAAGTAAAACAAAGTTGAGTGACTGAGTGTAAAAGATGTACCAGGAGGAGAGGTGGGGAAGAGAAAAAGGATTGTGGGCTGAGATTAAAGCACTTTCAAAAGATCAGGATGGGAGGAGGAGTATTCATGGCACATTTCACTCCCTTGCTTCACCATGCCTTCAGCCCAGTAACAGAAGAACATGGGTTAAGCACAGCAGACTAACAAGAGGGTGAAAGAAATGCCTAATTGAGCATTCGAATATCTTTCTGACAAGCGAGAGACCAGGATGAAAAGGAATCAGCAATTTTTTTTCTCTTCCAAGTCATGGCGTGCTGATTACACAGACTATATCTGAAATCAGCCAGAGCTCACAGAGAGCATTCGGAGTGAGGCTTAGAGTGAGGATTCTGCTCATTCACCTGGAAAATGTCCCAAAAAGTTTTAATTTAAAAAAAGAAGGGTTCGAGGAATAAGATCCAGGTTAAGGTTGTCTTTAATACAGTGCAAAAGTAAATCTGATGAAAGCCAAACACAAAGTGACGAAACAAAGAACATAAAACAAACAGTGGAACAAGACTCACAATGGCAACCATGAAGAAAGACAAACAAAGAGACAAAAAATTCAGTGAACGTTGAGACTATATACAAGTGCTAATTATGTGCAAATATAAATAATGTGCAAAAACAAACATGAAACTTGGTCTAGTGGCTGAGGAGAAATGTAGTCATGTCCTTTGGCATAATCCTGACAGTGTAACCATATACAGAAATTCCCCGACTTACGATGGGGAGGCGTTCCTATGACAAAAAAAGTCAAGACATGGCCTAGCCTACACAGGAATCCTAAAGAATGGTGATGAGTATGGGGTAGTATACTGTAAATTGTAAATAATTGAACAAATTACAGCACATCATTTAGCGAAACTTACAATTTACAGTACCATACTGTGTAAACTATACAGTATATACGTATACGGCAGTGGGCGTGTGGACGAGAGCCGCTTTACGGGTGGAGGTCGAAAAATACGCTGCTATATTTACCTGCCACGTAAAACTTTATAAAACTTTAATAAATATTTATATAATTGGGTTGTATTGCTATCATCACTGTAAGATCGAAAAACCGTAAGTCGCCCCATAGTATCATAGTAACCATCTGTAATCAGGTAACAGGGTCACCACCATTACGCCAATACTGATACTGGTATTGTGTATTGCTCAGAAACCATACAGTAACAAACAGACAACATTGAAATGACAGGGATCTAATTGTATTCCACATTATTGATAACAACACAATCAAAGCTTTGTAAAAATATCCGGACTATTAAGCGCACCCAAATATAAGCCGCACCCACTGAATTTTACAAAGATTTGTATTTTGAACATAAATACGCCGCACCTGTCTATAAGTCTACACTGAAACTAATGAACTTTACACAGGCTTTAATGAAAGTCAGTGTCTGTTACACGGCTTGTATCTAAACAGTAGCCTACCAAGAAAGTCATTGTTCACTGTCTTCTTCCTTTCACAACTATTTCTCTCGGGAGTTTATCTTTTGGCATCGTCGTGCGTTTAAAAATCACCATTGGTGAAGCTTTTCTCCCGATGCCGTGCAGCTCAGAACACAGGTGAATTGTTTTTTCATGCCCGGTTGTTTTCAGCGTGACGAATGATTCGCATTTCCTGTAGACAGTCCGAGTGAGCGGCAGGTCAAACGTCAGAGGAACCTCATCCATATTTATGATGTGGTGCGGCCCGATTCAGTGGGAGCGCATCTGATTTAATATAAAGAATTTAATTGGTTCACCTGAACCTGTTCGGCAATTTCATTAGTCTAATGTTATGGGGCTCAGTTTTTTGGCTTGAATCTTGTGAAACAAGGAAAAACCCAGGAAAAATCCATATATTAGCCGCTTCATTGTTTAAGCCGTGGGGTTCAAAGAGTGGGAAAAAAGTAGCGGCCTTCACTATTTTATTAACATGTAATCAAAGCTTATTCATGTAATCTCTTATTATTTGAAATATATGTGATTTTCTTTAAATCGAAACCATTTATTCATTCACAAAAAAGCACAATAACTGCAAAATATAGGATAGTGGTATGTCTGCTCGTAAACAAGCCATTGGAAACGCAAGTAGTATTAAACTTGGCTTCATATAAATGTTATTATCAGTTTTAGTAAAGAAACGTTTTACTTGTAACTGTTTCAAATATTAAACAATCACATGTTTTGATTGTGTGCTCCAGACTAGCATGTGGCTGAACTTCTGGAAAAGCGTAGTCATGTTTCAAAATTCCAGCAGATACACATTATATGATCAAACATATTAGGACACTTGATTTTTCCATCCATATACGGTTCTTCTCCAATCTGTTAACACGAAGTTGGAGGCAAATGATTGAATAAGATGTCTTTGGGTGCCGTAACATTACATTTTTCCTCCACTTGAACTAAGAGACCCAAATCTATATAAGGTCCAGCATGACAATGCCCCTGTGAGATGATCTCAATGAAGATATGCTTCACATGGGTTAGTTTGGCCTGCTATAGAGCTCTGACCTCAACCCTAGTGAACACCTCTAGGATTTTTTAGAACACATTAGGCCTCCTCACCTCACCTACATCAGTACCTGACACACTTGTGTCTCAATGAGCACAAACCTCCACAAGGATACTCCAAAGTCTTGTGGAACATCTTCCCACATGAGTGGAGGTTATTATAACAGTAAATGTGAAATGAGATGTTCAAAAAGCACATATGAATCTTATGGTCAGGTGTCCACCAACCTCTGCTCGAAAAACTTAAAAAAAATTTATTTTTGCCCTGTGTATTGTCTGCCAGTTGAACTATAGGTGTAATCATACATGTTGCTAGCATGTCTCAGAAATACTAGGATAGATGTCTGTATGACTGACACGGCTGTGGTCCCTCTATGGCTTACAAAGAAATGTGTGTCCAAAGCGATGACATCACCGCAGCGCATGACAACCGACACCAGCACTCGCATTGACCGCAGCACGTCTTTGTTAACCGAGCGGCCAATCATTAGAGCGGGTCGTCAATTATTCAGGGTGCTGCCGAGACACTTCTCTGCCTGATGAAGACGAATGGCCATGGTTATGACGAGAGAGGAAAGAGCAAGTGAGCAAGTGAGGGAATGAGTGAAAGGACAAGCTGTAAAAATAAATAAATAAATAAATAAATAAATAAATAAATAAATTTACATTATTTGGCAGATGCTCTTATCCAGAGTGACTTACATTTATCTCATTTATGTGCAGCTATCTGGTTATGAGGCAGCATGACATGGCTGGGATTTGAACTCGACCTTCGGATCCAAAGTTTAATACCTCAACCACTAAGCTATCACCTCCCCCACATTCAATAGCACATCAGGCTACTATACTATAGAAGTGTATCTTTTGTTCATTTTGCACTTGTAATTATAACTCAAAACATTTTGACAACCCTTCAGAGGCCTTCTGAACATCAAACAGATGTCCCTAACATCTAAAAAAAGAAAAAAAGAAGTAACTATTGTGGCTTCTGGCTAGCAGATTTATTTATTTATTTATGTCAATATGTTTAACATAGAGGTGTATTAACATGCGGTCCCAAGCCTGGATAAATGGGGAGGGTTGCGTTAGGAAGGGCATCCAGCGTAAAAACATGTGCCAAATCAAACATGCGGATTATAAATACGGATGATCCGCTGTGGCGACCCCCTAATGGGAGAAGCCAAAATAAAGTTTTAAGGTTCCCTGGTGGTCTAGTGGTTAGGATGCGGCGCTCTCACCGCTGCGGCCTGGGTTCGATCCCCGGTCAGGGAACCAACCACAGCCATTAAGATTGCACAAGCCTTAGTGCCGGTCCCAAGCCCGGATAAATGGGGAGGGTTGCTTTAGGAAGGGCATCCAGCATAAAAACATGTGCCAAATCAAACATGCGGATGGTCCGCTGTGGCGACCCCTAATGGGAGAAGCCGAAAGAAAGAAGACTTACACCTGCATGATGTTGATCTAATATAAAAAAGTTTGCCTGTCATCCTATTATCTGTTCACGCCTTCACGGTAACATCTGTTACCACCCTAGTGGCCGATGTGTGACACAGTGGGATCCAGAATGTACAAAATTAATGACAAACATTAGGGATAAACTTAAATTATAATATATAAATGTATTCGTATTCTATTTATTTCTGTAACGCTGCTTTGGAACTTTTGTCTTTGGTCTTTTGTTTAAAGCACTATATAAATAAATTCGATTCGGTTTGAATTAAAATGTTCCTTTGATGTAGTATGACTAACGGAGCTACACATCTGAATGCCAACATTATAACACAAAATCAGCTGACGTGCTACATATAGACAAGCTGGGTCGACAGCAGGGCATGTTGAACAAGAAGGCATTTAAGTCATACACAGGTGTCTACTCAGTCAGCCTAATTATCATTTATTCATTCATTTATTCATTCATTCATCTTCAGTAAGCGCTTTCTCCTGATCAGGGTCATGATGGATACAGAGCCCTTCCCGGGAAACACCTGGGACAAAGCAGGAATACATCCAGGATGGGTTGCCAGTTATTAATGAGGAATCAGATAGGAAGTATTCAACCCCAGATAGCTAGACGACGCGAAACCCAGACGATTACAAAGCTGGAGCTGTCTAGATGGCAAACGACATTGTTGTTTCCATGATCAGTCAATTTATTGAGTAAAAGTAGTCTCATTAGCCAGCCATTGAAATGTTAACTCCCAGAAAACATGACCCTGCATACTCTACTGTGTGAAGGTCAAAAGCTAATAGTCTATCGTACTATCATGCATAATGCCAATGCAGAATAAAAGGTCATAGCTATAATTATTTACTTTTTTACTCTCCTGTCATTGTGTGTGAATAATATTTAGCGTGGAGAAATGATGATTCGGACACAGGTCTTTGTTATTTAATCTTCTTCCTGTGTATATATCTAATTTACACACATAATATCTTTTGACATGGAGATGATTGCAGTGCAGGTCGGTGCTTATTATTCTCTATGCTTTTAAACGTTCTTGCTTTGAGTTCATCCCGTTGTTGAGTGACTGCTGGCTTCTCGCTTAACTTCTTACCATTAGTCTAAGAGCATGTTGCAAAATGATGTCCTGAAACAAGTGACTGTGGTTCCATGAACATTTTTACCTGCATATTATTGAACCAATACACCTTGGATTACAGGGCGAAATGCACACGTGCACGCTTACACCCTCGATTACACTCATGGGTAACTAGTTTCGTCATTACACCTGTACAGCTACTATATGTGCATATTTTTGGGAGGTGAAAGAAAACCATAAACCAAGGAGGAATTACACATGGTCAAGGCTAGAACATGTGAAACACAATACAATACCCCGAGCTAATATACATACACACACACACACACACACACACACACACACACACACACACATGCTCATACACACTTACACCTGGCCCATGTCACATCATCAACTCTAACATGCATCACGTCACACAGCAGGCCTCAAGATAAATTACGCGTACAACACAGTGCCTCACAGAGTAACACACTCAAGCAGCCTGCACAGTTTATTATTGTTTTTGGCCAGGAAGTCCTGCCATATGTCTCTAACTTAAACGAGATGTGATAATAATCAGGAAAAGCCCCTCGCTACTAAATGCGATCAGCTGGACACAATCCGACCACCCTTATTTTTAATATGAGCAAGAAAAGTGTGACTGATGAGCTGTCTAATTAAGTGCGATCAGGACATTAACTATGCATAAACACCGATAGGAGTAACCGGCATCATTCCACCTTTTTCTAAACCCCGTGGCATGGGGTACTCACTGCTAGCGCACAGCACACGTTCATGATTAATTTACACTGACAACACAGAAGGCTGACTCGAGTCAACGGATCTAAAAGCAAACACAAGCGAATCATATACCACACAAAGAAGCCGAATTGATTTCCTGTACGCATGCATATCAATCTAATAGTTTTATGTGTGGAATTGTTCTGATAATGTTAGGAATGCATTTTGGGAAGTGTACATTCAAGAAAACAAGTAATAAACTATACATATAATTGCTACAAGTGTCTTTTGTATAAGTTCTTTATTGATATAATATTTGGTACCTTCAAAAGAATTCAAAAAGCACAACTTAAACTCTAACACAGTAAAAAGAATTAATCAGTAAACAATCAATTTCCAAGTAGAAATTAAACAAATATATCTATTAAATAAACACTATATGGACAAAAGCTGTGGACACCAGAATATGTGATTGGTATGTGCTTTTTTGAACATCTCATTCAACATTTAGTCTCCATTTACTGTTCTAATAACCTCCACTCTTCTGGAAGGATGTTCACACTTCTGGGATGTACCACTAGATTTTAAAGTGTGGCTGTAGAGATTTGTGCTCATTCAGACACAAGGGTGTTAGTAAACTCAGGAGGTCTGCGGTGTAGTCAGTGTACCAATTCATCCTGAAGGTGTTCAATAGGGTTGAGGCCAGAGCTCTATAGCAGGCCATTCCTGATCTTTCACTCCAACCCATACAATCCATTTCATTATAGAGCTGAGAGATTTGGGTTTCCTAGTTTGAGTAAAGAGAAATGTAATGCTACTGCATGCAAAGACAATTTTGTTCCTTTAACTTTGTGGTAATAGTTTGGAAAGAACCAGGCATGGCAAGACAAACACAGGTATCCCAATACTTACAGTAGTATTAAGTAATAAGTAGTATTGAAAAAGTAGTATTGGGAAAAAAAAAAAAAAAAAAAATTATATATATATATATATATATATATATATATATATATATATATATATATATATATATATATATATATATAGTATATTTCTATTTATATAGCATTTTAATAAGTAGTATTTGCTAGAGTTGCCAACATCTACGAAGCTTTTTTTCAATTCAAACTAAATTGATTTTAATCCACCAGCATACAATTTGGCTTCTTTCTAAATAGAAATGCTTGACTAAATTGTTCATAATTTCAAGCTTGAAATAAGAGCTTTGGGTTCTGAACAAGCTTTATTGTCGTCACATTTGACTGCGTACTATCACGCTGATGGCATCATGGTGGGTGAAGGCTAATTAATTAACCAGAGGCATGCTTGTTCATCACTGGGTGATGTCTCGGGTGATTTGTAAAGATTGCAATTATCGTGGAGTTCAGCCGCTCTGCTAATTCGCTTTACTTTCACAAGCGCGTAAACTCCTGCGCTACAAACGGGGCTTATGAACTGTTAAAAGAGTTCATGTCCTACTTGCAATTTATTCTTTCACAACTGTAACAGGACAAACTCAAACTCACTCTATCCTGTCGTTGATTGTTTTCCTGTAATGGCACGTCCGCAAATATTTAATTTCTTAATTAAATAAACGACTTCTCAGATCCTTTCAGCAGTTTCGTTTCATTATGCACTTCTTTTTGCCACAGCAATGATCAGCCTTGGTGTCTGTCCATGTGTAATGGGTGTGTGCTTCCAATTTTCCCTCAACCTACTCTGTTTAACCCTATGCTACCTCACCTATTCTCTCATCCCTTGTCCCCTTTCTCACCCTGTTAAGAGAGTGTGTCCATCAGGAGGCTCCAAACAAATGACTATTGTGAACAGGTTCCAGCCCTCACTGTGGCATGTGCCAGATGTATGAGGTCTGGAGCTGAAGGAATATTGTGAGTATAAGAAAAACAATGAGATTGTAGTAAATCCTGTTGCAACTAATGAGAGAAATGAATAATTAGATGTACAGATATTTGACTGTAATCAATAGTAATATAGGGCTTTAACTTCAGTTTTATAAAATCATGGTCTATAAATAAGTAAGTATAATAAGTATAAACGCTCATATTGTTTTAGCAGATTTTCTTACTGTTTGTATAAGAGATTATGGTGAGTAAAATCAATTTCTGACCCTTGAGACTTGCTCTGGTGCTGAACCTCTATCAAAAACTTTTTATTCAATACATTTTCTAGCATAACCACATGAACATTATTGCTAATATATATATATATATATATATATATATATATATATATATATATATATATATATATATATATAAAGTTTAAAAGTGGATCAGAGAAAGATCTTATTTAAAGTGCCAGACTCTGGTTCAGGCAAAGCTTAGCTGATCATGCAGATATGAGGTTGTTTTAAGTTCTGAGTTAACAGAAATCTTTATGTCAGGTGCTTTTCAGTACAACGCACTGTTCATTACAACTATTGTCTTGAGAAAATAGAGCTCTTGTAACCATTCTAATGAATTCCCAACCCTACACGTGTAAAACGCTGTAGTGATTATGAAGGGAGCACAAAAAGCTGGACACTGACGATTACTGATTGACAGCATCAATTATTAAGCGTGGACAGAGTAGTGGAGACGATGTAGACAAAGCTGCTCGGCTCTTGAGCAGAGCTCTTGGGTGACTCTATCTATATTTGCCTTATCGCTCGGACATAGAGCGCAGTTCAGCATGAACGTGGCATCATTATTCAGGCCCCAGATGGAGAGCTCTTTTGTTCGGGGACCGTGGGTTTATTCATGCGGCTGGGGGAAGGGATGACCTCCGCTCCTGACCCTTTTCCCCAAGCTGTACCTGTGAAGCGTGATGAAGGCTAAAATCATGGCAGACGGAGACACTGACAGAGGACCAGGAGACGCTCTCCAGCCAGTTTGAAAAGAAATGACCAAATTTACAATGGAATACTGCTGCAAGTCATCATTTTAATGTGGCTGGATGGGATGAAGCCACTTGATTGCTGGGTAGCAATGGACATTGAACAGAAAACATTGGGATTAGGGGGGGAAAAAAGTCTTGACATGGATGTGCAAGCTATTTCTCAGTTGTCTATACAATGAGCTATATTATAAGAGAAAATGGTTTTAAGCAGGGGTGGGAGGGTGTTGGTGTGGGTGAGAGATGGTCAACCATTCAATAGACAGAATATACATGGAATATTTTATGCATAGAAAGACTATTCAGATGAGCAATGGAGAAGCAGACCTCGGAGACAGGACCATTAGATGATGCTGTCAAAACACTGGCTGTCCGCGTGATAACAAATCACCGATTCAGGCACAAAACTCATCCACTCCCATTCTTACTATCTACCCCAGTGGTTAACAAGCTATTGCGAGAGTGATAAGACCCAGCGCCCATGAAAGACACAGCCTGATTGGGTCAACGTTTGATGTAAAGCCCCCATCATCCCACTCACATTTCAAGGTCTCCACTAGCCTTATTTCACCTTCTGTAATTCCACCCTCCCTCATCGTCCTCTCTCTTTTTTTTCCTCTTGTCTCCTTCCTCACATCCATCCAGCAGACAAAGCGGCAGTTCCAGTCCGGCCTTCTTTGGAACAGAAAGTGAACAGGAAGTGCGCCAAAGAATCAGGGCTAAATCGGCCTTTCATGATTTCACGCTTGTGAGAAAATCACGTTTGAGCGATTTCAGCATCCAGACACCTCAGCTTCCATCCGGGCATGTGAAAACTTGGAAGGCTTGACGGACAGGGCCGTTTTCTTTGTGATATCTACAGTAATCCATCCTATTAGACACGCGCAGAAGCTCGCGCAAGAGGGACACAGGGTCAATGAGGCAAATTCGGCCGAGGCCAGCTCAAACCAGCGCTGCATTCATGTCTTGAGTTGTGATTGGATTATATTCATTCTGTTGGTAACAAGATTGAGAGAGTTTGGAAAAAAGAAAAAAGGAACTAGTCAGGTGGTATGCATGTAGAGCCGGAAAATAGCTTTCTTGATTTGTACAGCGTGTCGCTGCTCTGTAAAACATAATCAGACTAATCATGTATAGGGCACGTTTTGAACAGAACAAAGCACCGTTGCAGCAGCTCCATGACCAACCAACTCACACGTTTATGTTGTGTTACATAAAACAGTAATGTGGATCTTTCAGTGATGTGACACATTGTTTAGATTCAGTGTTTCACAATAGTGTTTCACTATATTACCATACACCACTCAACACTACATCCATCAGACTTGACTGCTGCTATTGCTGTTTTGCACAACCTTTTGTGTTTACATTTTGAGTTTATTTATAAACATTTGTATACAGATCTCTTTAGCACATTGTACTGTAGGTGCTTTGTGTATTTGTCCTACACTGTCTTGTTTTGGACTGCTTGCACCAGGTTGCACACGATGCACTTTATATGGCGAGGACAACTTGCTATTCCTTAGCTCTGTTTTCTTGTAGCTCGAAGTTGTTTTATGTAGCACCAAAGTTCTGGAGAAGCGTCGCCTCATTTCAATGTGTACTGCGTCAGCTATATATGCTTGAAATGACAATAAAAGCTTCTTGACTTGACTTCCTCTGCTCAAATCCATAAGAGCTGTTTTACCGAAAATAGAGAATTTTGGTAAAGCGATATCAACCCACTATGACATATTGTCTTCTCTTCCTTGATGCCCTTTTAAAACCGCAGCTTCATGATTGAAATCTAAAGCACTTATCTTGCTGATTACATGATGTCTGAAAGGCACTTCTGTGATTCGATGGATCAATACCATTATAAAATGAGCAATCTCACAGCACAGCTAGTGTTCTGTGTGTGTGTATGTGTGTGTGTGAGTGTCTGTGCATGTGTGTGTGTGTGTGTGTGTGTGTGTGTGTGTGTGTGTGTGTGTGAGAGAGAGAGAGAGAGAGAGAGAGAGAGAGAGAGTGTGTACAAGTCTAAGTGAGTGGGCTCCTGGGGAAAAAAACAATATTCAGCCTAGTGAAGGTGTGTTTTAATCTCTATTATTTTCAGCTCTGTCGACCTTCTGTCAGGCTCCTATTAAAACGTATGCTTTTTATTGACACCGAGCACTTTTCTGTCCTCCTATAACTAATGCTTAATAGCATCAAGGTGTAGAGAGGAAGACATTCGTTTCTCTTTTCAAGAGTTCATCAAATTCGAATCGATAAGTACCAATGAAAAGTAGCCTGACAAGAGTTCGCTTTCACTTAAAAGCAGACGTGATTATCACAGTATACAAAGAAACTATGAAAATATTCACTTGTTCTTCTTTAACAACCTCTTTATAATGGTCAGTGTTGCTTTACCATAGAAAATACTTTGGAAATCCAGAATGGTATACCAGTCCATTGCAGTGAAACAATTCATTCAAAAAATTCATTTTTCTATAAAAGCAGCTTGTACAATAGGTCTAGCTTTACGCAACATTTCTCTTTCTTGTGTATAAGGTGTTTTCATTCCTATCATCACCTCCGGCTTGCTCTTTTGGGATCTAAATCTACATCCTGATTTCTATAATGCTGCTTTGTGGCAATACCATACATACACTCAACAGTCATAACATTAAAACCACCTGCCTTATATTGTGTAGGTTTCTCTTTTGCCACAACACTGACCCGTCAAGGCATGAACTCCACAAGACCTCTGAAGGTGCAGATCCTTTAAGTACTGTAAGTTGCGAGGTGAAGCTTTTGACCTGTCTGCAGTGCTTAACCCTGAGTTGCTCAGTAAAATAAAAGGCTCTGGATAAGAACGACTGCTAAATGTTATAAATATTAATCAGTAAGTCTTGGACACCCATGACCCTCCTGTCTTTCCTTGGACCACTTTTAGTTGGTATGAACCACTGCACACTGGGAACACACAACCACACCTGGCGTTTGAGACCTGGTGCTTTGACCCAGCTGTCTAGCCATCATAATTTGGCCCATTTTGAAGTCGCTTAGATACCTCTTCCAGCAGACTTCTTACTGGCTGCCTGCTACTGTATATCTCACCCTTTTAGTAGAGCCACTGCAACAAAGTAGTGTTTTTTTATTGTTTTTTAATTTTTTTTTATTTTATGGCTGATCAGTGTATATGTGAAATTGGTGGTCTAGTGGTTAGGATGCGGCGCTCTCACCGCTGCGGCCCGAGTTCGAGCCCAGGTCAGGGAACTAACCACAGCTATTAGGGTTCCACAAGCCAGTGCACAGCCCGGATAAATGGGGAGGGTTGCGCTAGGAAGGGCATCCAGCGTAAAAACATGTGCCAAATCAAACATGCGGATGATCCGCTGTGGCGACCCCTAATGGGAGAAGCCGAAAGAAAGTTTAAATCGACACCTCCAGGCATAACATTATAATTATTATGACCAGTGAGATGAATAAAACTGATTATATGTTCATCATGGCACCTGTTAGGGATATATTAGGCAGCAAGTAAACATTTTATCCTCAAAGTTGATGTGTTTTAAAATGGGCGAGCGTAAGGATTTAAGTACGTTTAGCAAGGGCCAAATTGTGATGTCTAGACGACTGGGTCAGAGCATCTCCGAAAATGCAGCTCTTGTGGGATGTTCCCAGTCTGCAGTGGTCAGTATCTATTAAAAGTGGTCCAAGGAAGGAACAGTGGTGAACCGGCGACAGGGTCACGGGCAGCCGAGGCTCATTGATGCACGTCTGAAAGCGAAAGCTGGTCCGTGTGGACCGACAGACGAGCTCCTATAGCTTAAATTGCGGGAGAAGTTAATGCTGTTAATGCTTAAAGAGTCAGGACTGTTTAGCAGCAAAAAAGATGGGCACAATATTAGGCAGGTGGTCATAAAGTTATGCCTGATTGAACCAGTAAATTTTAATTTTTCATATGGTTTACTAATGTGAAAACCATATAACAAGAAACTGCTCAGAGAGCAGGTAAAATCTTTGTGATAATATAATAGTGCTGCATCTGTGGTAAGAACAATGCATCTTTACACACATAATGAGCCATAAGATATGCTGAGGTGAAAGATTTTCTCCTACTCAGGACTCCTTTCAGTGGAGCATTCATTTTTGCCTGTACATACACACTCCTGCACATGTACTGTGCTTATTCCTAATACACATCTTACTCAGCTTAGTGTTGATTTTTTTTCTCTGAAACGCCATCCCCCTCCGCCCCCTCACACACACACGCACTCACATACACATGTAAACACACAACACAACACAACGCTGTTGTTACATATGTCTTACTCAGCATGCCATAAATTCTCCCTTACACGCACTAACCATTGAAAGCTTAGTAATTCTACTGAGACTGTACGTATATTTGCTGCTGTGTGCAATTCTGCATCTTGGTGTTCATCAGAAACAGAATGCTCAGATGCATCAGATCCATCATGGAGACACAATTAGCCTTTTTCTCTTTCCACTTTTATCCTCAGCAGTACCAAGAACAATGGTGCGCAACTTACTTTATAGTAGTCAAGAATATAATGTGAGGGAACTTTATTGTTTCTCTAGGAACGCTCCATCCATTTACAGTATGGTCACATTGCTGACAGATCAGATCAATGGCAGATTTCCTCCGAGGCCCATTTCAAATTATGTTGTCCGATAGTAGAGAGAAGCACAGAATTGTAGCGTTCCAGCCCGGAGGATGGAGCGAGCCATGACTGACATCAAAATTAAAATAAAACATTGATTTCCTACACACCAATATTGCCTGTCTGTAGTAGGTGTGCGCACACACACACACACACACACACACACACACACACACACACACACACACACACTGCCCTTGGAATTGCATCATGGTGTACATTACATGCTATTCGATCCAAGGACTGAGAGACTTGATGAAAGCTTGTTGGGGAGTTGAGACCTGAGAGGAAAGACAGCAGACCCACGGCACACAGGAACAGTGTTCCTGTGATGATATGCTAAGGCCTTGAAGAAGAATAACGAGACTATTGATCTGAAAAAAAAAAAGTCATACTTCCTTGTATAGTTGACTAGTTATTTGTGAATGGAAAAGTTAGTAATAATGATGAAGCCTCGTGGTTACCTCTGTAGCGACATTTCAATGAGGGTTCCAGGACCTCTCCAATCAGCATCATAGAGAACAGAACTGTGCCTTTGTGGCATCATTATTTTCCTACTGGCTACAAGGGGGTTGTAAATGTCCTCACTTCCTATGGACAATAAGACCACCGCTATATAAAAAATCTATGTCGTTGGTTCTTTGAGAAGAACAGAGAAGGATTTCGGTATGTTAAAATCGGGCACTTTGGGAGATATATGAAAAAATTTGCTCTACAATGCTCCAGGCTCTCCACTCCCATCTTCCATAAGCTTCACCCCTTCATAACATGCATGAATAACACCAGGTCATGCCCTGATTGCCTGCTAGATTGCCAGGGTGTTACCCATTCTAAAAACCCATTCTGACATCAAAAACTACCAACTGATATCTCATTTCTTCCTGTACAAAAGCCTTAAACATGCTGTCTATAATTCTTTTTCACTCATAACCAGTTTAGTGATTCCAGTCCCTAAGGTTTAAAACCACAACACTTAGCTCAATGTCACTGGATCAGCCTGTGACAGTCCTCACTTTCTGACTTATCTACTCCCATGAGCTGGTCTATAGGCACTATTGATGAGCATCTCCATAACTGAGGCCGACCTTGTTGCATAGCAGATGTAGGAAGTAACGAAGTACAAATACTTAATTACTGTACTTCAGTAGATGTTTCTAGTATCAGTACTTTACTTTACTATTTATTTTCCAGACAACTTTTTACTTTCACTCATTACATTTTAACTAAAAAGCGGGGGAGGGGTAGTGGTAGCTCAGTGGTGAAGGTACTGGGTTACTGATCAGAAGATCAGGGGTTCTAACCCGGTATCGGCAAACTGGCGCTCTTGGGCCCTTGAGCAAGGCCCTTAACTCTCTGTGCTCTAGGGGTGCCATATCGTGGCTTTACCTGTGCACTGACCCCAGCTTTCAAGTAAGTTGGTATGAACTAAGAAAGAATTTTACTGTGTTTTAATGAATATGTGATATATAAAGGCTATTCTATTCTATTCTATTCTATTCTATTCTATTCTATTCTATTCTATTCTATTCTATTCTCACATTCTCAAACCAGGCTTGTTGCTTTAGTTTTAATCTATTTGCTGAAATGTCAATATTTTTTCTTCTCATTATTTGCCCCACAAATATAATGATATACTTTTTAATAAATCAATTCCGATTGAAAACAAATATTCTCTGATTGTGTAATCTGTATGAAAGTTAGAAGAGTTACAGTTTTTCAGGTTTCACCTCATTAACCGTCCGCACGGAAACAGCAAAGGTTCCGTTTGGTGTCCTGATGATTTACGTAATTTAAAACACCATAATTACTTTAAAACATTTGAAAGAATATTTTGTCTTCATGCTCTATGTTAAGTTTGGTTTCATTATTAATAAACATACATTTACATAAAACATCCATATTTTTCTATGCCCATGTTGATTAGAATATCGAAAAACTTAAAGTATTCATTTAAGGTACATTAAGAAATGTGTGATTAAGTTGTGATTAATCGTGAGTTAACTCATGACAATCATACGATTAATCACAATTAAATATTTTAATTGATTGACAGCCCTTATATTATATGATGTGAGATTCAGTTACCAGCATGATGTAAAACAGGTAGTAGTAATGGCTACTTTTTCTTTAAGTACATATCAGAGCCCACATTTCTTTACTTTAACTTGAATGAAAAAATGTAGTCAGTACTTCAACTTTTACCAGAGTCTTTTAAAACTGTATCTTTACTGCTACTTAAGTGAAGGTTATCTGTACTTTTGCCACCTCTGTTGCATAGCCAACAATACCATACAATAAAGATACATATTAAGCAGCTACCGAAGCGATACAATTCCCCTTATTATGATGCAGTGTGATCTGATTTCGATTTTATTCAACACAATGCGATTTGATGAAATGGAAAAAATATGATGCTCTGCAATTCAATATACGCCAGAAGGTTTAGGATCATTTCAAACTAAAACATGGAGAAAAAACACAGTACAGTGCGTTTTTTTAAAGTAATTTTATATTTTTATTTAGATACAGTGTGTTCAAAAAGTCTCTCTGCAGTGGCTTTGTAGGGTAGCAGGTAGTGGAGCACGTTTAAAGCTGGCGATACATACAAGGATTTATTCCGTGGAAAATTTCAAGCAGCTTTTCCGAAGACAAGAAAACCACATTGCGATACTGTGTGAGATTTAATAAATAAATACATGAGTGAGAGTTTCATTAAACGAATATTTCCCCGTAAACTACTTTACGTGTCCACTGCCGAGGGATTTCTGAACGCGCTGTATTTGTATTTTGATGTAATTGTGGCAATTCATTGGACTAAATGGGTTTAGATTTCACAGATATTCTTGCGTGCAATTTCAGCAATAAAAATGTAAATTTTTCTAAAAAGAAAACCAATTACTTGTTCATTTTAAAAGACCCATCTTATTTTCTTTCTTTTATTTAGTATTGCTCTTTAGTAAAGAAAAAGTACTTGGTATCCAATTACTCGATTCATCGATGAAATAATCATTAAAAAACCTCTGCCATGTTAATCTGTATTCTATGTGACTTCCAGGACACTCCACTGCTAATAATTATAATATACTACATATAATAGACTATTAATAAGAATTAAATATAAATACATTGTGATTATACCAATGCAAATATGTAAAAAAAAAAAATCCATTGTCATACAAATGCCAACTTGTACCCGATACACACTTTTTAAAAAAAAATCGATGCATCACATCGTTGACTCTTATGCCGATGCGAAGATGCAAATCTGCGAATCTTAATGTCCCTAATAGGCACTAACAAATACAGACAGAACCTGCTCTTGGTTCTCCAGATTTAATTATATGACTGGATAACTAAAATTATGGCCTTCCAAGTGGTATAACCATCCATGGCCAATAGTTCACAAGATCATATGCAATCCAACTGGCATATATGACCACTAATATATATCTATACACATCTATCAAGTGTCCATAAATTAAAAAAATTTAATCAAGACACATCCCTGGAACCGTTATAAGCTGTGAAACAAAAGCATACACCTAGTTTAAGTTAATATATATAATAGGTTAATATATATTGAACATATTTATGATTAAGTGCTTGTGTGGTCCCCGGAGAAATAAGAGAGTTTTGACCTTTAGCTGTGGTAGTATTCACTTTCTAACACACACATACATGCAGACACACATGTGATGGTGGACATTGTATAACTGCAGATCAATAGCCATGTCCTATATGAAAAGGTTATAGAGTTATAGCTTTGCTTCCTGATTGGCGTGCATCTGACTACAAATGTATCCTGAACCTTCATAAGCCTTGCCCCCGTCCCTAACTGTTGAAATCTTCAGTTATAAGATTAGTAAGACTCTTCAATCTTTTTCCTCAGCCTCTACTCCTCCCACTAATTCTCACTCCCCCACATCAAATCCCTAGCATGTTTCACTCCCCCCTACTCATCATGACTTGGACACCAATCCATCCAGGATGCTCCAGGCTCTCCACTCCCATCACTCATGACCCCCTGCTCGTCATCACATGCATGATTAATAACACCAGGTCACGTCCTGATTGCTTTCAAGAATGGGTGGTACATTTTCTAAATACACACTTTGAAATCAGGAACTACCAACTAATATCCAAACTTTCTGTCAGTCTCTAGAACCAGTTCCCAGGAGTAGCCTGCTCCTTAATTCTAATCACGCTAGTCTGAAACAACAACATGTAGAACCCCATGCCACTGGATCAGCCAATCAATTGTCAGTCCTGATACTTCTGGACCTCAGGGTAGGTTTCAAATCAAGTAACCATAATATCCACCTGTCAATCCTCACAAGCCCAAAATCACTAGTTCAGCAAGGAGCTAGTTTGCTCCCTACCTTGAGGGCTCCTTGTATCAGGTGACCTGTAAAAGATCCATATCTGCTCTCCTGTGGTGTCCCTCAAGACTCAGTGCCTGGACATTTTATATTTTCCATCTATACTCTTTCTACTCACTTCTAATCACTCCGGTCTGAAACCGTAATACTTAGAACCTCCATGCTACTAGATCAGCCAATCAATTGAGAGTCCTGATACTTTTGTACCCTAGGGTAGGTTTCAAAACAAGTAACCATAATATCCACCCGTCAATCTTCACAAGCTTGAAATTACTAGTTCAGCAAGGCAGTACTTTGCTTCTTACCTGGAGGGGCGCTTGTATCAGGTGATGTAAAGGATATATATCTCTCAAGGCTCCATGCTCAGGCCCCTTATGTTTTCAGTTTATACTCCTTATAAATCTTTGAATAAAATCTTCACTATAACATCTTTAAATAGTTTATCTGCTTTCTCCTATCATTTATACCCTTACATACACAGACATACAGACACACACAAACACACAATGTCTAAACTAGCGGCATCTAAAACGATGTGTCAGCCTTGTTACTGAGTTTAGTGTCTCTGGAGGCAACATCCACTGGGTCTAGTTCACTTTAGAACACAGAACACTGACCTAACCTCTCCCTAATCTTCTTATGCTGTGTCACGGTCTCTGTGGAATGCATGGAAGAAAATAGAGGCAGGCACCACTTCCCTTTTCCCCCCTAGTGGATGAAGCTTTGGAATCTTACATAACAAGGCAATTTTCTCTTAAAACCCTTTCATACAGTGGAATTAGACCCTGGCATTTAGGTACCCTTTGCTAAAAGCAGTAATGGAGAAAAGACATGCTTTATTTCATGTTTCAAAGGAAAATTACTAGATAGGTCAAACTCATCCTTTTCAATAACTCAAGGTAGCCGGCGCTTCTTAACGGCAACAAAAGACGACAGTGTAAATAAACGGATGTCAAAATGGTGGAGAGCTTGGCTAAGGTTTTTTGTGCTGCCTCAAAAAGGAGTCTGACAGCTGAGTGGTACTGAATTCAAATAAGCAAACACAGCAAGTCATACAAAAATAATACCCATGCATAGAGGAAAAATACAGCCAGAGAACAAAAAAATGTCTGAAATCTGAAACACCAGGGCAGAAGGAGGCGCTGGATTAATAGGGCTTTCAATTTAGCTTCCACTTCAGGCAGGCAAGAAAAAAGAAGAGCTCTGTAACTGAAGGAAGTGAGGTGCTGTGAACATCGTTAAGGCATCCTGT
Source organism: Silurus meridionalis (assembly GCF_014805685.1). Lineage (NCBI taxonomy): Eukaryota > Metazoa > Chordata > Actinopteri > Siluriformes > Siluridae > Silurus > Silurus meridionalis. The sequence goes on from NC_060884.1 coordinate 27,212,494, forward strand.
GCCTCTTTATATATATATATATATATATATATATATATATATATATATATATATATATATATATATATATATATAATTAAAATTATTATTGTTTTAAATTACGTAAATCACTAGGAACCAAACAGAACTTTTGCTATGTTTCCACACGGACGGTTTTAATTGAAAATGTGCAATGTGCATCATTGGTGCTTAATTTGAGACTACATCTGAGTCAAGAATGTATGTTGTAAATAAATGTGTGTTGCGTTTTAATGTAGCTTATTTAATATTCTTTTGTTTATATTTTTTATAAATATGGTCAACAGAAATGCACGCTGCATTAATTGCGAGTTAATAAAATTAGTGCCCTTACAATGAATTTGTATTAACGCATTAATTTTGACAGCCTTAATATATATATATATATATATATATATATATATATATATATATATATATATATATATATATATATATATATACTCCTGCCAAGATTCCTGTTAGCAAGATCCTGAAAATCATTTCATAATCATTTCCTGTTTAATTGACAATAACTAAATGTACTTTTCATAATTGTGTCACCAATTCACCACAAATTGTTCTATATAACATCGTGGTTTATAAATACTTGTCAAGCACTTTGCTATAGCAAAAACATAATAGCTATATGAGAGTGCTAAATTGTTAAATACTGTAACATTCAGCAAATGAAGGCAGGATCCCAGTGCAAATTTGGATAATCATTATTCATTAAACAAGAAAATGGACTTAATGAGGCAAAAGATTTGGCAAGACTTTGCAGTGAAAGACAAAAAAACTGTGGTTTTTAAGCAAGCAATAAATGAGCTAATAGAGATCAGGTAAAGACACTTAAATGAGACACCAATTACAGGGCAGAGGCAGAGTCATGCATCAAGAGGAACATTTATTATAAATATATTTGTTCAGTTTTTTTGTTTTCCATTTTGGATCTATAAAACATAATATAAAATAGACAAAAATGGTTTTGTGGTTAAAAACACTGACCATGTCAACTGCTTTGTACAAAAGACTAGATTTCTCTCATGCCTGTCTACTGAAGTATGTGTTCAGATGACACTCTGATCAGCTCAGTGTGATATGGATAATAAGGTTTTGCACAAATACTGTATGTGGAGTCCATGCCAGCTCAAGTGCACACGTCTGACATACCTAATGATAGGTAGCTCAAAAATGTGTTAATATTTGGACAAACATAGACACTACATGGGTGAATGTTTGTGGATACTTGACCATAAGGTTTGCTTGTGCTTTTTGAACATCTCATTCCACATTTAGTCCCCATTTGCTCTAATAATAACCTCCACTCTTCTGGGAAGATGTTCCACCACATTTCAGAGTGTGCTTGTACAGATTTGTGCTTATTCAGCTACAAGGGAGTTAGTACATTTAGGTACTGATGTAGTGTAAAGAGGTTTTGGAGGGGAGTCAGCATTCCATTTTGAAAGGTGTTCAATAGGGTTGAGGTCAGAGCTCTAGAGCAGGGCACTCAAGATCTTCCACTTTGTGCACAGGGGAACTTTCATGCTAGAACAGGTTAGGGTCTTCGAGTTCAAGTGAAAGAGAATTTAATTTTAATGCATCCATTTACAGCAATTGGCAGGCGCTCTTATCCAGAGCGACTTACAACTGAGCAGGGGAGGGCTTGGTGGTGGTGGTGGTGGGATTTTAACCTGTGACCTCCTGATCCAAAGTCCAATGCTTCAACCACTGAGCTACCACCACCCCAAAAGACATCCATGGACATCCTATACAATTGTGTGCTACTGTAACAGTCTGGGGAAGATCTACATACGGCTGGGAAATTCAAGTATCCCAGTTTATTTACATTTACATTTAATGCATTTGGCAGATGCCCTTATCCAGAACAACTTAAAACTTAGCACTTGAGGGTTAAGGGCCTTGCTGCCTTGGGCTCAGCAGTAGCTCTACAGATCAAGAATCCAATTCCTTAACCTCTAAACTGCCACCTCTCCATACACTTTTGTCCGTAAAGAGTATGTCAAAGATTCTACTTTGCTACTAATAATGTACAGTATACAGTAATGCTACTAGAAACATTGTGACCTTGCTGAAACATCAAATAGTGCACTTAAATATTAAATACTCAAGAAATGAAATAATTTGGATCAATTTACTGCATTTGTTCGAAAAATATTACAATATTCGAAAGTGCCTTTGCTTATTTCCAGATTTACAGTGTGGCCTCAGACTTTTACATCCCACTGTATGCATTTCAATCTCAATTCAAACTGCAGTTCAGGGCCATTGTAGTCACTGAGTCCCTAATACCAAAGCCATTTCAAGCAGGCTTATATTGTGCTCAAATGAGCATGAACACACTTTGGTACACACACACACACACACAAAACCTTTTCCCACACACTATTAAGCTATTACAGATTATGACAAAAGGATCTCATGGGAAAAGCTGCCCATTTTTATGCTTTCCCTGCTCTAACACACCTGATACAATACACAGATGGATTTATAATTAGCTGACGAGCTGAATCAGGTGTGTTCATGCAGCGAAACTCACTCAAGTCGGCACTCTGGGAGTGCAACGGTACAGAGCAGGGACCACAGCATGAGAAAGAAGAATGTTAAAATTCTAGATTCGTTTATCAAAGGCAGATCATTAATTAACACTGGACTTTAACCTGCACAACCTCCACCCTGAAAACCAGTGCACATACGTTTACTAGTTTAAAAACATGACAAAATCTTACAGGTTTCACACCTATTAGTCTGTTTGTTAAATTAAATTGATATTTTTAGTTCGCTTGCTTTCGCACTGCACATAATTCGAGAAGGCAGAAAAAAGATCCAGCGTTTATTTTCTCACAATCTAATCATGCGAGAGTTTTCTTGGAACGAGGCCAAGTCCACCTCGTTCAGACGCTCATGGATCTTTGGATTTGCATAGAGAATATGGAGCATATTTGTTAGTTGAAAAAACAAGACGATCTATTGTTCAAAGTGAATTTTTTAACGATGTTCCGCAAAACTAAAACTACTAAAACTCGTTCACTACTTTTTAATGGCAATCGACAACAACGATTCCAATAAACCCTAAATTCACCCTAAATGTCACTCGCTGCATAATTTTGTTGGAACTGAGCCATTTACGAAGTAGATCTGTTAAAATATTGTGTGAAATGGTTCTAGATTAAGGATGATATGGATGAGAGCATAACTCACGGTATGCTCTCACTAGGGTTGATGCTGTATTTGATGTACACTGAGGTCACAACGCTTTAATTGTGCATTCTTTTCTAATGTAATACAACGTTATTCATTACAAAAGATACTAAAGCACTGAAGTGTAAAGTACAATCTTTAACATACACTTTATAGACCAAAGTATTGGGAGGCCAGATTTTTTTTTTACCCATATTTGTTTCAAATATGATTTGATAGCATATTTTTCTTTCACTTGAAATAAGAGACCCAAATGTATCTATCTACCAAATTCTGACATAAGTATTTGGACATCTGGCATTTCCAGCCATATGTGGTTCTTCCCCAAATTGTTACCACAAAGTTGGAGGCACACAATTGTTCAGAATGCAGAAATATTATATTTTTCCTTCACAAAGTGCACAAAATCAGCTCCATATAGGTATGGTTTACATAGGGTTGGAGTGAAAGATCTTTTTGCTATAGAGCTCTGACCCTATTAAACACCTTTGAGATTTACTGAAACACTGACTGCACCCCAGGCGTCCTCACCTCACCTACATCAGTACCCTTATACACAAATCTCCATGAACACACTTCACAATCTAGTGGAACATCTTCACAGTGGATGTTATTGTAACAGCAAATGGGGACTCAATGTGGAATGGGATGTTCAAAAGCAAATACAAATCTTATTGTTTGGTGTCCACAAGCTTTTGTCCATATAATGTATTGATTATTTGGATCTTATATTTTATATTTTTTTATCTTTTTGTGAACGGTTAGTTGCTAAATGTCTTTCAAGCACAATCCAATACACTGGTTAGTCTCTTAAAGGTGAGTAACTTCTTTTAATGTGAAAAACCGGCTAAAACAAGAAATAAAGGACGGTTATTTCTGAATTGTAGTGTAACACAAATGAACGTGTACGTAGTCTGCTACCTTTGTTTCCCCACACAAACCAAAGCTTTGCTGAGGGCCGCAGGAATTAAGACCAAAAGACGGGGGTTTTCCTCACAGCCCGGTTCAGAGAAAGGACACACTCTTCAAGCAGAGGCTTAGATTTCCCACAAAACTGCTTGTGTATAATTTAGTAACATAAGCTCATGATTGAGAGTTCTTAATCCATGATAGAGACTACAACATCCAGCAAAGCACAAAGAGAAAACTCTCTCGGGTCGAACCGAAGAGCACTGTCTGGTTCTGTTTCTAGCTAAATGCTTAAAGCTTTTTCATGTACATATACATAACAATAAGTCTTATTTAATAACATGTATACAAAAAAGAAGAAGGAGTTTGAAAAGTGTACTAGTTGCTAGACAAACTAAAATATGACTCAAAACTATTCAAAGCCGTGATCATGTTTACTCTGTCCAACCACTAAAATCTCGTGTTACTGAACAATCAATAGACACGCAGGCCTTGTCCGTTCTGGTAAAGTAACGCACTACAGAGGGAGTCATGTTGCTAATCCTGTTTAGGCTGCTAAATGCTACGCTCTTTTGTTTGAGAGAATTATACGGCTTGCAACGAGACCTTAACAAAATACACAAAACCGACATTCTGCTCTCTCACTGCGCTCTGCTCACGGCTTGTTTGCATTCGGCTTGATTCAACAGCGAACAGCCAAACCTTCTGCACTTTGACCTTTGGCCAGGTGTCGTTAAGTCAAATGATCTTCAGTTGCTCGTCACGTTTCTTCTTGTCGCTGCCAAGGAAAGTGAAAAGACACGATTTTTTTTCTTCAATTCAAGTTTAGACAAATCTATTTCCCTTTCAGGGAAATGATTCGATGCATAACAAACCAAATCGTCCCAAACAGAATGATCGCGAGCGGAGGCTTTCGGGAAGGTGAACGCCGGTATGCTAACGTATGAGAGCACTTATTAGAAATGAAAGCCTTCTCATTTTTTTTTTCTTTTCACTTTCTACTCAAGCTGTGGTCTATATTGATGTGCAGCAAGGTGAGGAGATCAATACAATCCCTTTATCAAGCTAAGAGCTCTGTCAGTGTCAGCTCCAAACCCCTGGGGAGACGGAGCGAGAGAGAATGGAAAGAGAATAAGAGCGATGGACAGGGAAGAAGGCGAATCGCCGCACGGCCGGTGCTCAATCAGGGAGGATAGCGTGAGAGACCGGGGTAGAGGGCACGCAACAGGATATATTGCCTGAACAGCAGCCCCCAACACACACACCCACACGGCCAGCCACCCACCCCACACACATACCCACACCCACACACACACACACACACAGGCACATATCATTTTCCAAATACACGGTCTGCTAGTAGTGTTGTGCAGCCCCTGGGCTGTCAGGAAGAGTGACCAGGGCCATCATTTCGGCACGTAAAGAGAGAGTGGGTTCTGCTCTGGGACCACCAGCTTCCCTGATGATTCAGAGCCAACAGAGCCTAATAACTTTCTCTCTCTCGCCTCGCACCACACTCATCATTCTTTTCTATCTGTGCTGAAGTGGATGATGCCATGCGAGCTCCGTGAGAAGCAAAAATGCACACATTTCTTGCTGAAACAGTGTGAAGAGAAAAGAAAAATACAAATAATGGATAGGAAAATGTTTAAAAATGGGAAAAAACAAGCATAAGTTATTTTTCCGGGTGAAATCTAATTATAACAGGGGCTAAAAAGGGCAAATTCTTTCAAGAAATTTGACAAGCTGGTTATGTGGATAAACACTGACTGTAGAAAATAATGTGTGTAGGAGTGACAACTCTGTATAGATAATGTCTCTGCTCATGGGGCACAACATCCCTTTACTAAAAGGCAACATATTAGCTAGCCATTGAGCCATGAACCCTAGTATCATGCTGATAGCTTTGTTTTTTATTTAAAAGCACATTGTGTGAGCATTAAGAGCTATTTAACAGCTTTTGTACAGTGCTGCACTATGGCTCAGGTTTTTAGAATAAGAGCGATGGACAGGGAAGAAGGAGGCCTTTTGTATTTTAAATTATTTATTAAATTATTAAATTATTTCCTAGCCAGACAATGTCTTCGATTAATGTGTGTAGAGCAGCAGTTGGTTGTTGTATGAGAGGCAACTGGGGAAAAACTAATACTTTGCTTGTCACACATACTCAAGCTAGCGATCTGTCCACACCAGGACGCTAATCCGACTTACTCGAAGCTGCGCTACACGCACCATGCTACATGCATATGAAATATTACATTCGCAACCCCTTTAGCAACATTTCGATTACGGCGCAGGTTCGAAATGGCCCACTGACATAAAAGTGGTTTAGTGTGAAACCTCAGGTCTAGACATTCACTCATCTTGTGGCTGTCCCGTACTTTTCATTCCAGGGTTTACAGTGTTTGTGCTTTAACTTGCAGCAAGAGACAGCAGTGCCATTGTAATTAAAAAGTCTTGCCAAGTTAGCAGGAGCTGGGATGTTTCGGGGGCCGGTGGGGTTCTCGCTCGCCGTTTAACGACTTTCAGATGTGCTTCAGTCTGCCTGAGATTCTGAAACATCCAAAGCCTCGAGCTTCGCTACGCCATCAACCAGGTTCTGACATACAGAAATGGAAAAACAGCATCAAATTATACTTGCAAAAATAAATCTTTTGTTTTTTTCGTTCCGATTCCGCATATTGCATTATATAATAAAAGGATCCCAGGATGTGAATAAACATCCAGAGAGACAATATTTCAAAATACGTGGATCAAATGCATGTACGCCAAAAACACGTTGGATGGGAAAACAGTGACAATACGGAAAACCGAGGCAGATCTGCCATTAACTGCCTCTTTTCATCTGTGATGACAAAAACTGCTTTCAGCCATAAATCCTTATCAGGACCATAAAGCCTGCCTGCTCTCCTCCTATGTAAACAGAGCTCAATCACAAAAGGCTGCAGTAATACACATGCCATAAAAAGACCAAAAGGAAAAAAAAAGAAAAGAAAAAAAGGCACTTATACGTACTACTACATATATCTACTAGAGAGCAATTGTAAAGAAATTGCGCTGCAGTCCTTTCAAAGGAAAAAACAGCCTCTCTGTCTTTCCTCTGGCTGTCGTCCTCAATGATATTACACACGATTTGTCTTTGTTGATCCGGACGCATTTCTAAGAAAGATCAAACAAAGCCGAGGTACAGAGCTGCTGTGTTTGACAATAATCAGAGCGTTTTTACAGCCTTACTAACAGCACAAAAAGCTGACCATTTACAAATGGACGTGTGTGTTTTTGTGTGTGTGTGTGTGTGTGTGTGTTTTCTTTACAATGTAAAAGCATTAATAATATGGTCTAATGTCTCAATTGTTCGAATGCCATGATAAAACTAGGGTTTAGCTGCTATAAATTATTTTAATAATTGAGTATTCTATCAATTATTCCGTCGATTAATCGAGTAATCGGATAACAAGTACTTTTTCTTTATTAAAGAGCAATAAAAAAAATTATAAATAAGTAAATAAATAAATAGGAGAGAGAAAACAAGACGGGCTTTTAAAATGAACAAATAATTTGCTTTTCCTTTTAGAAACATTTTAATTGCTGAAACTGCAAAAACATCAGTGAAAACCAAACCCATTTTGTGCATTTAATTGCCATATTACATCAAAATGCAAACACAGTTGTGTATGAGAATCCCTTCACTGTGAAAAACTCCGGAAAAGCTGCATTAAATTTCCAGCAAACTAAACTGTATATAAATATAAATATAAAAATACATTTCAAATGACTTTAAAAACAGTAAACGCACTGCACGGTGTTTTCTTTATGTTTTGGTTTAAAATGATCCCAAAATATGGAAACTTTCTGTCGTTTTCTTTGGTTTAAATCATCTCCTCGCCCCTCGCTGTTTTCTCCCAGTTTCTCTGTTTTTCATTCAGCGAGTCTTCTGGGTTACCTGTCCAGAGTTTAGTGGGTGCGTCAGTATTAATGATCCGTGGGGAAACACAATGCTCCGTGATTTGTTAAATGGACTAAAGGAATCATCGAGGCAAATTAATGAATTTGTATGTATTGTGAAGTTTTCGCTGAGGCATTCTTCAAGCTGTGACTGAGTTGTTCTGATACAGGAAAGTTTTCAGGATGGTCAGTTTTGTGGTTTCACAGTACCAGGACAAAGTGCATTTTTTTCCCTCATTAACTTAAACAGTAGTGGGTGAAAGAATGGCTTCCATGTTGAGCAAGACAGATGATTCCCCCTCCTAGCAAAGAGGTGATGTTGATTGGGAATGTACCAGTAAGGAGGAGATGAGGAATCTGAGGAAAATGCATTACTAATGAAGTGGAAAAGAGAAAGAGAGAGAGAGAGATAGGGAGAGAGAGATAGGGAGAGGAATTTATTTGATGTGATGTAGGAAGTTAATTAGTGAGGCATGGTCTTGCTCCCAAACTTCAGCTGTTTCCTGATATAATTATATTGTGGGAAACAAGCAATGTAAGCAGCTGCTGATATAATTAGTCACAACATTTTTTTGTAGACCTTTTTATAAGCAGCCAATGGCAATTTTACGTATAAGCAACTCATTATCACCATAGGGGGAAAAAAAATGGAATCAATCTTGGGAATTCATCACTGGTAAAGGTTTCTAATAATAAAGTACACCTATGGCCTGCTAATTTATTTAATCATCCAAGCATTCATTCTGTTCTTGTTTTCGTATCTGGATTGTCACTAGGAAGTTATTATTCAGGACAAACCTTTTGTTGCTTTTATGAAACAAAAAATTTACACAATTTCTTTTATCAGGCACGTTCTGCTGTGTACAGTATTTGATAATGAGTCTGGTACCGTATTATTACTGAAATAATTTTATTACTCACATATGCTACAATGGCACTAGTTAAAAAGAATTTAACCTGCACTAGTTGACCTGTACATTAACACATTCCTTATTTTGCACACACATGCCCTAGTTTGCTTGTGTAAAACATATGCAAATTTGTATAGAACATATGCAAAAAACACCTGCAAAAAAACATGCTAGCTAATTTCCTAAAAGGTGCCACAAAGGATTGTGGATTTCGCATGACAACATGCCTGAAGGTCCCTTCAAGAAAAGGAAATAGATGTTTCTACTGAGTTTAAATTATATCCCATCATAAACAAAATACATTATTCATGGACTTGAGTATAAGTACTAATCCCCTGATTTAATATGATTCCAGTACAAGTCAAAGTACTCCATTTACATCTGCACTTGAGTAAAAGTACTTGCTTTCAAATGGACATAAGGATCAAAAGTATGAATCTATGAGAGCTATATTTTACTAATGGATGCAGTTCATATCATACGTACCTCTTTAAGGAGAGTTTTCTACAGACACAGAACACACAGTGAGGGAATCTTTACACCGCACGCACATTTTCACCAGGATTGTGGAGGTATGCGTGTGCTCTGGAGACATGTTGGGTATTTGAAACAAAAAATGTATGTATTTTCCTCAAAGTGATGAGAAACAGCATGTCCTCCAGAAATGTAATGGAATGAAAAGCACGATACTACAATCCAAAGTAAACATTTCTCAAAATGCAAATATTTGGATAATGTACACATACTTGAAAATAGTGCTTAAATACAGGTAGTCCCCGACTTACAATGAAGATGCGTTCCGTTACTCTGGGACCATCTGTATATAGATATATGATGAATTAGGAAAATAATACGTATTAAACACGTCACCATTTTTCTTACTATATATATTTCTCATATGTGTAATAATGTGAAATGACACAGGAAAAAAAGGATTGAACACATGAAGAAAGGGAGGTGAAAAAAGGCATGGAAAGCCAAGACACCAGCTGAAATCAATTAATTAGAAATTAGAAAGCAATCCTGCCCCGTGTCAAATTAATATCAGCTGGTTTAGTCCCAACTAATGGCCTATATAAAGGTGTCCCATTACCAAGGTGTCACACAAAAAACATTTTAAGATGGGTAAAAGCAAAGAACTTTTTCAAGACCTTCGCAGCCTTATTACTGCAAAACATACTGATGCCATTCATTACAGAAGGATTTCAGAACTTCTGAATGTTGGGGCCATAATCCCAGAATTGGAAAGAACATTTCACTATAAACTGACCATGAGCAGGCCCTCATCACAATATTTCTGTCAGAGGAGTAAAAAGAATATGAGAAGAGTTGTCCAAAAGCCAAGGACCTCTTGTGGAGAGCTTTAGAAAGACCTGGAATTAGCAGGTACAATTGTTTCAAAGAAAACATTAAGTAATGCATTCAACCGCCATGACCTGTGTGCACGCTCACCATGCAAGACTCCACTGCTGAAGAAAAATAAACTTAAAGCTCGTTTAACATTTGCTGCACAACAATTGGACAAGCCTGTGAAATACTGGAAGAATATAGTCTGGTCAGATGCGAACAAAATTGAGCTCTTTGGATGCCATAATACACACCATTTTTGGAGGACAAATGGCACTGCAAATAGCAACAGTGAATCTTGGAGGTGGGAACATCATGGTGTAGGGCTGTTTTTCAGCATACGGTACTGGCAAACTTCATATAATTGAAGGAAGTATGAATGGAAAAATGTACCCAGAAATTCTTGATAAAAATCTGCTGCCATCTACCAGAATGATGAAGATGAAACAAGGGTGGACATTTCAGCAGGACAATGATCCCAAACACACAGCCAAGGAAACTCTCAATTGGTTTCAGAGAAAGAAAATAAAGATGCTAGAATGGTCCAGCCAATCGACTTGAATTCCATTAAAAATCTATAGAAAGAACTAAAGATCAGAGTTCATAGAAGAGACCCACAGATCCTTTAATATTTGATGACTGTTTGTGTAGAAGAATGGGCCAAAATCACACCTGAGCAACTAGTTTCTCCATACAGTAGGCGTCTTGAAACCGTCATTACCAACAAAGGCTTTTGTACGAAGTTTTAAATACATTTCAGTAAGCTTGTTCAATACTTTTTTCCTCAGTCATTTCACATTATTACACATAACTTAATTCTATGACTTGATTTCTACATCATGTGTGAATTGCATGGGTTGTTATCAACATCTTGTAAAAATGTAATGTCAAAAGCACCTTAAGAAGTATATTTACTGAGAAAATGGTGACGTGTTCAATACTTATTTTACCCGCTTTATATATATATATATATATACAGTATACATGCATGTGGCAACAGTTTACAAGAACCATCGTAATTCGGGGACTATCTGTAAGGAAGTACAGATAGTCCCCGAATTACGAAAAACTTCTCAAAATGATGCCTTAATATTACTAAGTAGCTGACTCTCTTCATTCCAAAGCGAAATTCAAATATTAGAACAGTGTGTAAAAGAGTGTAAAAAGTAAGCTACAAGAAATTTACTTTCTAAATAAAAAATAAAAGGAGAATAAACAAATATACATTAAACAAGAGGAAACAGATACAGTGTGAGGATGTGATGTGGTAGTGCAGTAGAGTGTTTTTTGTGTAAACATAGCTGATAAAACAGCCAACTCGAGGAAAATGAAATTGACGTTGAAGCTTTATGTTAAATTTCATTGCATGACTGCATATCATATGCTAAATGTTTGTAAAACCGAGTATCCCTAAAGTCTGCTTCGTTAATATCAACATAATCCATACTCGTTAATTCACATATTTCAATACCTTTGGTTGTCTTTATACATTAGTTTCAAGCTCAGATTTCTTCTTTCAGGAGTTCCTTTGACCACTGCTACTGGAAACATTTTGCATGTCCACACAAGGGAACTCATTTGCATGTTGTTTTAAAATGTCCGCAACTGATCCCCACTGCTCTAGTACAGTTCTTTTTGGATTTCTGTAAATCAAGGCCATTAAGGTATAGGCTTTATAATTCATCAAATTTAGGGTCATATCTTTATTTCTATATAAACAAGTTTCTAGGTGACAACAAACCCTACATGTACTGTACATCTAACCCCATGTAAATGATTTCAGATTTGCACCTGTTTATTCACAGCCACTCAGTGTGATTACCCCAGCCAATCAAAATCAATAACTCAGTCAACCCCAAGCATTCATTTGCATCAGCTGTCTCTGAATGATACATCAAGAATCACTAACACAGGTTAATTATCTTGGTTGGGTTGGCCTCATTAAGTTAGATAATGAATTAAGCTGATTACCTCATTGTCCAGTATAAAGGTCTATAAAAAGGTTGTTAGAAATGGCTTGGTTCTTGGCCTTTGTTTGGTTAGGCCAGGTTAACTAGGTGGCCTGACCTTTAAAAAGGCACCATATCCGATATCACCAGTGCTGTTTTCCCAATTTCAATTCATTTCTAATCTGGCACACCTGCTCGTGATAAGCATTTTAGATGATTAGCTGGATTAGTTTGGTTATTCCCAGGCTAAACGTGTATCCCGTAGAAATGTAGATTTCCAGAAACACGGCTGATGATCAGCGTGTGACAGTAAGTGCCTCGTGAGGTTTTTCTAGGTTGTTGAGGGAGTATTTAAGGACGTCTCATCGTCAAGTCCATCGTCGCCCAGGATAGTTTATTCTTTCTGAATGGGATAAATGAGCTTCTGCATGAGTTTATGGATTTCCAAGTACAAACATCTACAAAACCTTTCTATGAACTGTTGAGCTGAATCAGCTGTCTTAGAGCAGCTAAACGACCCAACATGAAAGCTATTTTTTTTTTTTAAAGAAACATTATAAGCTATTTATAATCTTTATTATTCCTAACCAGCAACAGAAAGTATATCATATACCAGTATTTAAAAAAAAATAAACTTGACTGAAGAAACAAGATTCTGTGCTGCAGTGCTATTTACTTAAAAAGATTCCAGTGAATGGAGATTTATGCATGAACACTTCCCGGTAACTGGAGATCAGTGCTTTAAGAATTCCCGATGACTAAAAACCTATTTTTTAAGCATTCCCAATGATTTGGGATTTTTGCTTTAGGAATTTCCAGTGACTACAGATTTCTGCTTGGGGAATTCTGAGTGACTAGAATGCTATGTTTTAGGAAGTTCCCAGTGACTAGAGATTTCTGCTTGGGAAATTTTCAGTGACCGGAATACTATGTTTTAGGAAGTTCCCAGTAACTAGAGATTTCTGTTTAAAAGATTCCCAATGACTGGAGTGCTATGATTTCACGAATTTCTATTGACTGGAGGTCTGTGCTGTAAGAATCTAGTTTCCACTAAAGTTCCACTAGCATTAACATCTTGTACCATTTCATCTCAAATTCTTTATCTTTTCTAGAAAAAATTTAATTACAAATGCTGAAGTGGAAAAGTAAGAAAGACATCAGGGCTAATATATGTGTCTCTGTCCATGGCCCATCTGAGGAACTACAACACTGAAATAAACATGTGGGAACATCCAGCAGATCTGGGCACATTCTGCAGCCGTCCAAGGCGCTGAGAGTGTGCAGGAGCAGCTAGTGCTGTTGCTCTCAGAGGAAATGCTGTTGATACATCACTACAGGAGCAGCCTGAGAATGACTCGGATGTGGATGGAGGCCTTGAGACTACATGGTCTGAGGTTGAGGGGACTTTTCAGTTCTCCCTTTTACACTCTCGGCTAAGACCTCACCCTGACGCAACCTCCGGAATGCTAACAGTGTGGTTTTGTGGTGAAATTTAAAAAGAAAAAAGTGGCTTTTGAGAATGTAAGACGACAATATGGGTTGCAAACGAGGTACAAACTGAATTTTATTTTCCAAAGAATATTAACTTACAAAGACACTAATACTGGCATGGTAACAAGACTGCATTTAAAAAAATTTAAATCTAGAACCTTCTTTCGTGTTCCATTGAGAGAACAACGTAAGGGTTCCATGTAAAGCGCTTCAATCCAGTGTTTCTCCAACAACAATTTTAATGATCTGGCAGTTTGCAAGATTTCTTTAATTAAACAGCCACAAAAAATTTATAGTTCATAATGAAAGTATGATCTACTGCTTTATTAGAAAAGAAAGGTAGGTGCTTTATACTTGTCACTTGTACTTATTACAGCACAGTCAAATTCTTTCATTGTGTATCCTAGTGATGTTAGGAAGCTGGGGTCAGAGCACAGGGTTAACCATTATACAGCAACTCTGGGGCACAGAGGGTTAAGGAGCTGGATGGTCCTGGGCTGGAACCCCCGACCTTCAGGTCAGTAATCCAGAGCCCTATTCTATTCTAGTTATAAGTCGTTCATTTGTAATAAACAACCTAAACTTTCACAAACATTTAACCTCTTTAAAAAGCAATTTTTTCTACGAATGTCCTTTTGAAAAACAGTGTGAAACATACAGTTTAAATAGTGTAGCAGGTATTTATATTTAATTGACACATCATATAACTGTCGGTGATACTGTGCTCTACACAGCTATTTTATAGACTGATCTTATCCATAATAAGCAATGCTTAGTAATGATTATAACACTTGTTGGCATGACGTATTAAATGGAAATACACAATCACCATCTTTGGTGATAAATATTTCCCCAGTTCTCAGCATGTTGGCTAAAACCAGCATTGAAAAAAAAAGAAAGAAAGTAGGACGTAGCATGTAGGTAAATAAAGCAGTAGATGAAAATGGCTCTGGTTAGGTTGCGTGCGACGTGAATGCCCAGTGGCTTCTTGGGAGTGCATTTTTCTCTGACAGCATCATTAGGCAAAGCGAGTGCGGCCTGGGAGCCACATTCTATCAATAAAGAAGCAGAGACAAGGGGCGTCCGGCCAAACTCTGCCCAGGAGAGGGTTGCTGAGCTGTGGGTGCGGGCGGTGGCTGGATTTCAGCCCAGTGCTAGCTCTGTCCAAGCCCCAGAGGGCCTGCCTCCCACCAACACACAAACTTTCTGTTCCTGTATATGCAGGAAAGTATCAGATAATCACACTACACATAGCTGTGTTAATTGCTTTTCATTTGCATAATTCAATTAAAGCTCTAAATTACTACCTTGCCTTAGTAACAACCGTTTCTCCTCTTTCTCTGAATAAATAATGTGCGATTGCTTTTTCACATCATGTTTTGCCATCCATAGAAATGAGCCTACTTCTAGATAGTTACACCGACATGAAATACTGGTACTTTACTAGACATATGTATACACAAACCGCAAACTCCTGTGCAGCTCACAGGAAAAACAATATGAATGAATACCGAAACACCATATATATTTTGACATGTGGCTTCCTAGTCTTTTTACTACATGAATGTTTATAGAAATGATCAACATCCCACTGCCAAGTTTTGCCTAAAAAAGGACGTGCTCCCCTGAGCCTGGTTTCTTTCAGTGTTTCATCCTCATGCCCTCTCAAGGAGTTTTGTCTTGCCACTGTTTTTTTTGGGCGGACACCCTATGTCCTATATCCATGGGGTCTTAGAAAACAAGAGTTCAGACATTGGACTTCTGATTGGAAAATTATGAGTTTAAATCCCAGCACCATAAAGCTGTCACAGCTGGGCCCTCGAGCAAGGCTCTAAGCCTACAACTGCTCATTTGTATAAATGAGATAATTGTTAGTCGCTCTGGATGAGGGCCAAATACCATAAATGCAAATGTACTGGGTCTCTGGCTTGATTGCTTTATTTTTTTAAACACCTGACAGTGGTGGAGTATTATCAACTAACTGCAATTTAATAAAACCAGTATTATCAACTAACTGCAATTTACTAAAACCATATACTGTATATCATTTATATACAAATGTATTTATTTATATTGAGAGACATATAAATAAATATAAATTAATGTCTGTCATATTGACAGACATTTTCCAATAATATAAAAATGGAACCGAATAGGCATGCATGTAGCTATTCAACAACCTAATCAAAGTATGACATTCATACAAGCAACATTTTAGACATCTTTAGGCAGACTTTTTTTTCGCAACAATTTGGCTAATCTGGCTCTTCCGCAACATGATTTTGCATCATAGGGAAGAGTAAAGAAGTAAATAAAAACATTCCTGTCATTTGAAATAGATTTTATTGCTCTGTCTTTAGACCAAACTTGATTTGTCAAGTTCATCATATGCAGATTATAGAAAAAGCTTGATTTATCAGTACAGTTTGCCAAAGTAGATGCTGACAGGGTATTAAGAAAAAAAAAGGATCAGATCAACAAACGTACAGCACATACAGTGCTTTATCTGTGGTTGAATATCTGCACTTGACAGTTTGCGCAAGTGCTACTATTTGCACTTCTGGTAGAAGCTAAACAGTATTTTATTTCTAGCTGTCTGTCTGTCTGTCTATATGTCTAAAGTGGTTAAATACTAATGCAAGCAAACATTTTCAGAGGTTTGATTTATATTATATACTGTATGTATGGAAGCAGTATATATTATACCCACCCAGTAAAGATTAGATGCTGTGCTTTTTATGAACTGCTTTATCACTGCCTATATGTTGAGCCGTAAAGACATGTGTTGCTTGCCGTCTACATATATATGAAACAGAAGGGGAAGCAGAGAACCCATGCAGTGTGCATTCTGGTGGAATTTCTAATAACCGGTGGTTGCCTGCTGATTTTAGACAGAAGGAATGCATTATGCACAGACCCGTTTAATAAACACAGACAACATATTTGGATGTGGAGTAGCTGTAATACAGGTTCGGTGTACTATATCTATAAACACACATACATTACACACCCTGTACATATAGCCACATCGAAATCTGTCACACCTCTTCTCACAAACAAGGAAACACTTATTACCTACTGATCACCTGACCAACATCACTTAATCAAAAAGATGTGTATGGAAAAAAACAAACAAACACCTTCAGCTTACGCCTTTGCTTATATAACTCAGCCAAGAGGAAGAAAAAAGTAAAAGAGACTTTGTTGGAAGTTACTTCTGTCTGACTCTGACAAAGAAAGTGGAGCAGAGGGATGGCGTGAGAATCTGAGAAGGGCTGCAGCTCCATTCAAAAGCCTCTCACACACTCTTTTTCTTTTCCTCAGGGTCAGGATCATCTAAATCACCTCGCTTATTTCACTGAAGGAGCCTGGCTCAGTCATTAAATGCTTACGGCTGTTGTACTTGAACATTAACCCCTTCAGAACCCTTTTTTTTAAGAATCGCGTATAGGGTTGCTGGCTTCCTGGACCCCAGTTTGCTCCTGCTCTTCAGTTATCATTTGTATGAAGTTTTATATGCCACAAGTATCCATGTGATTTTTTTATGTTTTTTTTTTCTTGTTAATGCTCTCGAAAACATAGAGAGGTGGATTTGCTATACTGAAGTTCTTAATGTGAAGGACGAGCATCCTGTCCAGCATAAAATACTGCCTCATGTGCTGTAAACAACAAACCAGGGTAAATTTGCCATAGTAGTAATATTGTTTGCCATATTAATATTTATAATATTAGTAATTCATCCCAAAGGTGATTAATAGAGTTGACGTCAAAGCTCGATAGCAGGCTACTCAAGATCTTCCATGACAACTCATGGAAACCATATATTTATCAGAAGCATTGTCATGGTGGAACAGTATTGGGTGTCCTAGCTCAAGTGAAGGGAAAACTTTTAGGCAACCGCATTTAAAGACCTACAGAATCCTACACAATTGTGTGCCTCCAACCAGTGTGTGGTAACAGTTTGGCAATATGCCGCATATGACTGGAAAAGTCAGGTGTCCCAATACTTTTGTTCATATAGTGTATTTTAAGATTTATAATTTAATGGAAAGTCATATTAATTCTTGATTGGTTAATATTTTCTGTTTGATTTGAAGAAAATGTTATTTAGAATAGATTCCTGGCTATTATATATAGACCACGCCCACTTTTTTAAACATGAAATAGCGACAAGGCCTAGTTGATTTGAGTTGAAACGACAATAAAGAAGAAGCGATTCTGACAGACTTTTAACTCTAACGTAGTCGCTGCATTTGTAGAAATAATGTCTGATTTTGAAACCTTGGTGTACATCGTTCTTGTCCCTGATGTTTTTTTGGTTTTTTTTCGACCAACAGAAAGTAAAGATTTTACTGTATAAGTTCACTGTATCCATAAAATAGGTTTCGACTGCTGTTACACATTTAATGAATAAATTAATGGATAATTTTTTTTTTTTATTAAAAATAAAATAATTGTTTAAAAAATGTATTCAAATATATACATAATCAAAAGTCCTGATTCCTCCTACTTTTTCGGCAGTTGTGTTTCATTTCAACACAGTTGTCCCTTGTTCATCTTTTTCATGTGAGGATGAAACCAGTAGCCTCCAAAAACCAGTGGACTTTCCCTTAATTTATGCATGTGAAGAAATCATGTGTTACGTTGACGGCGGATTCAAAACAAGCTAATGAAAATTTAAGAGTAGCCCTCTCTCTTTCAAAATAAGCTCCTGTTTAAAGACCATAGCCTTCAGGACAGCTGCTCATTCCAAACCCACATCAGCAGATCACAATCCTAAATATATCAATGCTTAATTCCAAGCCTGTTGTTAAACAGCTCTGACCTAGCAGTTATTCCTGCTGAAACCTAATGGCTATTAAAAACCCGATTTATAGCTCCAGGATTTGGGGAGAATCCCATTATAATTTAAGGAAACGTAATAAAATATATCAGGCCACAGCTTTGAAACCGCAGTAAAGGAATGCATGGCGACAGCATAGCTACTGCTGCTCATGGCTTGTGAACGCAGCATTGCAGAGTGACTAAGGACCAAGATGCGGTTTGCTACTGGCTTTTACAATGCGTCTTTCTGAGAGTAGTCAACATGTAGATACCCTATGAGTGTGTTCACCTGCTTAACTGGTCAGCTGGTGCCTATAATGAGATGATCGCTCCTAAAGAATCAGCTAGGCAAATGTTAAACGAGTTGAAGCAGTTGTTGGCAATTCGGTTTAACATTCGTTTTACTTTGGGGTTTCCATGAAAGGGCATTAGAGCTGGTATTTCATTCTGTACTTTTTATGAACAGTAAGTCACGGATGGAGTTCCACAAAGTTCAAGATACACAAGCACTCTTGAGCAAATCTCAAGAGTAGCTTGCTAGACCAGCTAAATATGAGGCCAGATACACACATACTGTGTGTACAAACGTATTGGGACACCTGACCTTTCCAACTATATGTGTTTTTTTTGCCAAAATGCTTCCACAAAGTGAAATTTGCACAATTGTATATAATGCCTTTTGGTGGTGGTAGAATAACATTTCGCCATCACTTAAACTAGGAGACCCAAACCTGTTCCAGCATGACAATGCCCCTGTGCACAAGGCCAGCTTCATGAAAATATTCACGAGAGGGCTCTGACCCTCACCTACATCAGTACCTGACTTTACTAACACCCTTATGATCTCACAGGAACACTCCAAAATCTAGTGTAACATCTTCCCAGAAGAGTGGAGGTAATTATACCAGCAAATGGGGACTAAATGTGGAATGGGATGTTCAAAAAGCATATCTGAATCATATGATCAGGTGCCCACAAACATTTATATACAGTTTGTTATCAATTGCTTATGATTGTTTTCTTCAGTATTGATTTGCCCACTATGCTGTGTTCATTATCCATGACCATAGACTTTATACACTAGTTGACTAATTTATTCATTAATCAGCGCTGTGCATTTGTCGGCTAGTTGTGCCAGTGGAAATAACAAGGCAGATGGTAAAGAAAGCAGGCTAAATATTGAAAATTTCATTCTAGATTAAGCTAATCCAACTGCATCATTTTATTCTGGAATTTTCCTTTGCTTGGAAACTCTTTTAACACCTTGATATCACTTTGTGTGCAGTTTTGAGCTCCGGTAAAGACTGTTTCTAATCCCATTCTCACCTACTACAAAAGGAAAATCTATGCACTTTGATGAAGTGAATTCTGTTATGGCCAGAGCTGTGGTAAAAAAGGGCTTTAGAAGCTACAGGCTGCACATCCAATCCTGCTCAGCTAGTAAAGAATCTCAAAGAGACTGACAGGCGTTTTTCAGATGCTACTGAAGCTGGCGTTTCACAGTAGAATACCAGTGCTACGGTAAATATCCGAATAAATTGTTGCAGTAATACTGGTAGCACTGTAATAAAAAAGTTATATAAACCAGAATAAATACTGAGTAAGTGACCTTTCAAACCCAATAAGGCCAAATGTTTGTCTTATTTTTGCTCTTTCTGAGGAAATAATAAACTTTATAGCATGTCGGCAGCCGCCTAGCTAACCTGATTTATGCATTTGTGTTAAAGATGCTACCCGTCCCTTCTTCCCTTTCAGCTTCATATATACAGCTCTTATATTTTAAGCTAAAAAGCTTGCCAGGTCCACTGTTGATTTCACTAACACTACTTTAGAATCTGTTTTGAAACCAAGAAGAGGAATTAAATGTAGCAAACACAGATGAGTGGAGTGAAACACACAGCACAGCATCTCGGTGCGGTTATGGGACATTCAAGCCCTCTTGGAACTGATCAGATTAATAGACTGCAACTAAGTGTTGTATAACAGTGTATGATACACAGATATGATATTTCATTGTTAACAGTTTAGCCAAAGAAAGCTATGAAGCTGGATATAGGATTTGTAGCATGTGTGTGGCGGTTAAATGTAGTGAGGCTTAGCGCATTCTTTGCTAAACAAATGAAACAGCCTAAATGTAGCATCATCCTATAACAGGTTTTGATTTATCTATGGAAAAGATGACTGAATGACTATATATTTAGATTGCTGGTTGAATAATAATAAAATAGTCGTCATGTGACCCATATTCCACACACTGCATCTCGAACCAGTAGCAAAGTCATAACTCATTCATTCATCCATTATTTATTCACTCATTCATTGACCTACACATTAATTCAATATTTTACTTTCTCACTTATATGTTTATGAGTTTGTTTGTTCAGACATTTTATCTCTTCCATCTCTGTTCATCATTTATTCATCTCTCCATTTATTCCTTTATCCTTTCAGTCATCCAGTTGATCATTCTTTCAATTACTTAGTCATTTATTCACTCACTCACTCATTGTTTCATTAGTTTGTTCCTTCAGTCATCCCTTTATTTAATCATTAATTATTCTTTCACTTACTCATTCATCCATTCATTTATTCACTCATTTGCTCATTCGTTCGTTTGTTTATTTTATTTATTTATTGGTGTTTTTGGTCACTCATTCACTCACTGACTTGATTGATTTGATTATTTGGTTGCAGCAGTTTTGCAAACTCGTTCATTCATGTATTCATTTGTTTGTTCTTCATTTATTCATTCATAAATGTATGTATTCACTTAGTCATTTATTAATTTACTCACTCACTCATCTATAGTCATTCACTCACTCACTTACTCATTTGAATTCATTTATGCATTTATTTATTTGGTTATCGGCCTATGCCAGTTTTCTTCAATCTCATTTTTCTTCAATTCTTCAATTGTCTATTTATTCATTCACTCACTTACTCACTCACTCACTCTTTCTTTAATTCACACTCGGAGGAAAAACCTCCACTTAATATAAAAGTAAATAACTCTGTATTAGCAAACTAAGTTTTGGACAACTCTCTCTCACACACATGGGTGCACACACACACTCACTATCCTCCGAAACATTGCTCTCTCACTGTTTAATACCCACACACTAGCTGTACATTAAGTTGCGTCACAGCGTATAAACAATCTTAGTTACTGCAGCCTGCAATGGTTCCAATTGTTTGAGCCAAGATCACAATTTTGAAGAGGTAATAATCACACACACACACACACACACACACACACACACACACACACACACACACATATAAGCTCCGACCACCTTGTGTTTAACATGCAGGATCTTGAGTGTCATGCCAACTACACTGAAATGACACTTTGGCTTATTAGGTATAAATCCTAAAACTGCAGTACTGGGAGAGTATTTTTTAAAGAAAAATTAAATTTTAATTATGGAATTAAAAAATAAATGTATTTTATTTCTTGGCCTGTTTCTAAGGTGTTAGAAGATTTGGGATTGGATAAACATTAGCTCATTTATTATCTAACCTCATTTAAATAGGGCTTCCTTTGTCTTTACACCGAAGTTCAATGTTAATCACACACACACACACACACACACAAATTTGGAGCTAGAGTGGGGGGTCACAATAATTAACTTCATAATCAGCCTCCTTTTCTCTGTTATCTTTCAGTAATTACTTTGCGCTAATCAGGATTTATAGTGATTAATTGGTGCACAGTGCCATATTGATATATGATTAATGTGAATAAACAACCTAATGAGCTGCATCTTTAGCAAAAAAAATCGTCGCTAAAATGAACACTTTATCTGCAAGCTCCTGGACTCCATATATCGAATCAGCTTTCTGTGATATCGAGCATCAAATGAAGCAGCGGACATGGTGTAATATCTCTAATGCCCTCATTTGGCCATCATCATGGTGGAACACCTATCAAGCAGATTACACTGTTTTATGGCTTCTCCATGAATGATAATTGGTTTTTGCCAAACCTGGTAATGAATTTGATTTTCCTTCCACCTGATTAGCGCTGGATGTAATATTGTACTTGAATGAGGGTGAATTAGTAAATGTAAATGATGAGTGCTATAACTCTATAATTGAGTTTTAAATGTTTAATTTTTTTTTTATGATTTTACAATATGGTACTCTAAGCAATATACTTATACACTCTTAAACTTTTCCATTCCTGACTAAAACCTTTCTGGGATAAATATTTATGCTGAGTACTGTGCGTTAATAAGTTCAAGTTCAAGTTCATTTCTATTGCGCTTTTCACAATGGACATTGTCTCAAAGCAGCTTTACAGAATTTATGAAATAAAGTGAATGATGTGTGTTTATCTCTGAACAGCAGCCTGGGGCGACTGTGGCAAGGAAAAACTCTGTTAGATGTTATGAGGGAGAAACCTTGAGGTTAACCAGACTCAAAAGGGGAACCCATCCTCATTTGGGTGACATCAAGAGTGTGATTATAAATCTTAAAACACTGATGAGTGAGAACTAACATGAGCACTGGAATGTGTGATTATGAGTAATGTTCTTTCTACAGTCTTATACAGTCAGTTGACCTTATGGACGATATCACTGATATTGCTGTTATATATTCAGAGCTGATGTCTTTTACACAACATTAAGAATACAGTGAGGTATACGACCAATGTCATACTATGTGAGAAATTAGCAGCTTTTCCATGTTTTTCAATCATTTAAAACAGTGGTCCTCAACGCCCTAGCTGGGGACCGGCACCGGTCCGTGGATCAATTGGTACCGGGCCGCACAAAAAGAATACTTATTATTTATAATCTGATTCTGAACGATGTTTTATTTTGGAAAATTACCAGATTCTCTCCGCCACATCTGTCTATGACTCACTCTTGATGCATGTCATGATGCCTCGATCACATGTCTTACCTCCATCCGCTACCTTCTTAAAGGGGCTGTTTCGGTTGCTAACACATAATACATTACCGCTAAATTGAAACCCCCAACTAGCAAAATGAACAAAAAACAACACAGTGGATTCATGTTTATTATTATATTTAGAAAATACCAGTTTTTATGCCGGTCTTATCATTTTATATTAAATCGGTCCGTGGCGCAAAAAAGGTTGGGGACCGCTGATTTAAAACACTTTGTCTTTTCTGTCGACTCACAAAACCAAAGCACTGCTTTAGCTGGGGAAAAAATAGTCTCTTGTAGTGCTTTATAAAGTGGTCACACAGTCTTTCAGACAATTTTATAGGATGCCTTTGGATGGCGTAACTTCCATTGATTTGAACTAGCAGACGCACACGTTGAACAAACTTTACAGATAAAACTGAATTGAGTAAAGATTAATCATGTAACCGAATCCAAATATATTAGTCGGAATAAACAAATATAATATAGAGAATATAAATATAGATATGAAAATGCTAAGACAGTTGCGACAGTTGGCGTGAGCCGTTGATCAGATATGAAGCATGTTGGACAAACAAAGTCCACACTGTGAAATACATTTACAGTATTTACTTATAACATGCTGGTAGTGTTGGCATTTTTGGGGGTGTAGTGGCCGTGCCCTCTCTGGTGCACTTATGAGATATAGGTACAAATCGTGGCACTGGCTTAGAAACAGCTCCTGTGTGAAATCACAATTGCACAACAAACATCGATACTGTACTTTCCAGGCCGTAGTTATAACTATGTATTGATGAGACCGCATGTCATTATGCAAATCTCTATAGATATCAGCTTGACGTTACCTCTATATTACAAGTAAAAAGAGGACTGAACTAAATAGGAAATGTTGATCTTGCAGAATTTTGAATTCAATGTAAAAAAATCTAAAGTATTGACCAAAACATTTTATACTTAATATAACAGCTCTTGAGAAAGATTTGTGTTAGAACCTATAATTATGCTTATTACAATGATTTGGAGTTTGGAGAATGAAAAAAAAAAAACACCTTCCAAATGCCCAAAATTCCTTATTCTACGGAAATGAAGAACCTCATAGCAACCAAAAAACATTATGGTGTGAGAAATAAAGTCTAAACCATAGTGAGACCAAATCAACTCGATCTGAAACCAACGTGCCACAACCATTTAACCAACAAACCCACGTTCCATCAACAAACAGCCGTGTTGACTTGACGACCTTCGAGGAAAATTACTGTGTCCTGCTGTCTTTTCTCTAGGGAAGGACATGCTAGAAGAAATAAACCTCAGCATTGAAACTAAGGCACTGGGACATCTTTAATTGTATTATGGTGCTAGTCCCTGTGTGGTAAAGAGTTTATCCTCCTGCGTCACCCAAGACGTAAAAGACGCCCCTGGAAAAAGCCAGTGATTTCACTTAGTGCTAGAGTTGAGACTTAGCAATAGAAAATGCCATTGAAAGTGTTTGTCACTTTGTCTTTGTTTTATGCATGTCTTATGTATGTATGCAGGTATGTATGCATGTATGTATAAATAACCGCTCTGTTTCAGCTTCTCTCTTTCTGAAAAAGAAAGATTTTTGATGTATTTATACCAAAAAAAAAAAAAAAAGAAAAAGAAAACAATGTATTATCCAATGTATTATAAAAAAAAGGGAAAAAGGAAATACTTGTACATACATACAGAATATAGATATATATAGCTATAGTAGCTTTACTTCCCAAAGCCCAGCACAAAAACACAGTGTGGACTTGTATAACTTCAACCATACAAAAAAATCAACAGAAAAAAAAAAATCTAATTTTAGCAACAGTAGACATAAAACTATGAAAGTAAATTCAGATGAAATTACTTCAGAAAGACACACTGGATCAGTGTACCATCACTGTAGCAAAAACATACAAAAAACATAGCATTAATTCACAGACTGCTGGAAGAAATTTTGTAAATAATAAATACATAATAATTCATAATTATATTTGTATTATATAGTATTATATTGCTCCATCATATATGACAATCAGGGTATAATTCTATTTTTCTATACTACTTCAGAAAGTAAAACATCAGCATTGTGGTTGAGATGTTAGACTTCTAATTGAAAGGAGTGATGAAGCTTGTTCAAATAACAGCAGCACCAAGCTTCAAATTCTGGGCCCTTAAGCAAGGCCCTTAACCAATCATACAATTGTGAGTCAATCTGGATAAGAGTGTCTGCCAAATAGCATACATGTAAGTGTACATCTATAAGTTATATCCACAGTGCATTTACTGCATTTAGTATTCTCAAGCAAGGAAAACTTCAGGCCAGACTTTCCTCAGTGATGCTCTGAAACAGCCTTGGGCCCTTAAAATATCTTAGATTAGGTACGGTGTGTGTATTCTGGCTTAATGTTTCTCTACTCCAGCTTGATCACTCCAGTTCATAATCATCCATCATCCACAGGTGTGTACAAGACACGTGGATGAACGTGGTCTTTGTTTTATCCCATCAGCTTGGTATCTGACTCATGCTGAAGCAAAAACCTCCCACTCATGACTTTTTAGATGTCTTCTTAGTCACGATGCTGATCTCTGGACTTAACAGTGTCAACAAACCTTATGAACATTTCTGGCAATCTTTCTAAAGAAACCAAACGCAAACAGTCCAAAAGCAGACAGTTAAACTTTCAAGAATAAACATTTTACTCCACTTGGATGGCTGATCCTGATGATATAGATTGATGTTTGGGTCAAGCTGGACGTCACACTACAGTGCTGTAGTGTAGTTATGAGGGCTGAGGGCTTTGTACCCCAATGCCAAGCAAATATGATACGATAAAGCGAACATTTGCCTAAATGTGTTTTTGAAGTTTAAACAAGGCTTTTGTCTTCTGACCACAACATATCACCTGATCTTTTATCCTGGCGCTGAGCTTCACCTTGGCTTTCCAGGACCCAGACGGCAGCACTGATAGGATTGAGTGGAAGCCTCTTCCAATTTCTATGTAATGAAACCAAACGCTTTAGTCATGGAGAATCCCTTTAGCCAACCATGCAAAATGCTCCTGGAAAAGGCAATCAGATTAAAGTCCTAAAGCAGAACTAAGACCAGGCATCACACAGCCCCACCTTTGCCTTGCTAATTCAATTAAATCGCCTTGAGCTCTTGCAGGGGTCGGGTCTTTTCTAACACAACAGAGGGTGAATTTATATTACAGTGTGTCGTGCCACATTCAGAGGACTTCCTTTGTTTCCTTTGTTCCGAGTCTCACCAATCGATTTTGTTTCCAGGCTCTGTAATGTGTCCATGTTCTCAAAAACGTTGATTAAAGAAAGCAAAAAAAGCAAACCAAAACAAACCCCAGCTCCTATTGCATCTCTGGTTCGATAGTGTTGGTCAAATTTGTACTTTTTTTATTGTTTTAATAATTTTTTTTTTTTTGTTTTCAATTTCTCATTTTTGTCTTAAAAACAGAAAAACACACTTAAATGGAGTGGAAAATCTCTTTATGATCTCAGTATGTAATGTAATAACATATGGTCATGGATTCGAATTTGCGAATGAATTTATTACACCATCAACGATAAAAGGAGGATCTATATTTTACATGTTTTTACTTTTAAATAAATGGAAGAGACTATGACGATGCAAATTAAGACCTCGGCTCAAGTAAGTCCGTGACCATTAACAGCTAACAGCTAACAGTTACGATAACTATAGCTATAGTGATCAATGGGGTGTTTCCAATTTGCATATCAGGCATATTTTGTAATTTGGGGTATTTTAATTAGTGTGACGGTGTAGAGAGGTTCCTTGGCTGTTTTTTTTATCACTTTCATTAATTAACACAAGCAATTTATTATGCTACATATCAGTTTAATGACATAGAATTAGCACATTAAGCCAAGGGGAATATTCAGAGCTGGTTATATTTTAGATGTTTTGTCTCTTTCCTCTACCACACTGGACTTGAAATGACAATGACTATAAGGTTTAGACACTGAATATAGATTTTAATTTGCGGGTATGCGTCTATCTTGGGTGAATCCTATGGGAATAAACGAACCACTGGAATGTAATGATACTGTAGCTACATATGGGAGGAGCCATGTAACCGTGTATACTTAGTTTATGTTTAGGATGTTCGAAGAGGACCATGATTTACACAAAGTTCGAAACCTCGACTGAATAAAGACTTGCATGTGTAAAAGAACAGGTGCAAATCTGATTTACTAAGAGGGTCTATTCAAGATTGCATCTTTCACCTCGGCAAAACAGTGTGTCTTGTTTGTTTTGTGTGTTTGGCCTAATTAATATGCAATTTGGGGTGGATACTACCTAAAGGTTCGAAATACAGGGTGGTGTTCATGCAAATTGATTCATTTTGCATCTGCAATGTGATTTACTAACCCGAAAAAGTCCCTTCGGGAACAGCGTTTGCATGTGCAAATGATAAGTCCAAAGAGCATGTATTAAATTTTTGAAAGCTTGTTTCTGCAAGACAAAATAATATAATTTAACTACTAATGAGACTGATGAATTAAATTATAGGACAGTGATATCATTACAAGTTTGTTATTTTAAAGGTCACACTTTATACACATCTTATAATAATGCACGTACGCATCCATCCATAACATAATCTGAACAGGTTTTCATTACCTTTTGATCTGGATTATACTTCATGTTATGTTTTACTCTTCTGGGATGCTGTGGTTAACAGGAACATTCAGAAATATCGTTTACATATTGTTGCCTCCTTCCCATTTTATGGGTGACGTATTTCACACAATTACTCATTGTAAATCACCTGCAACACAGCCACTATTAACTGGATTTATCCAGTCACACATGCAAATTCGAGTCTTGGTGTTTTATAGCGTCGACAGCACTTAAAAGAAATAAAATCAATCAAATCGTTAAATGTCAAAGACGCAAAAAGGAGAAAGTACTGCCCTAACTCTTCCCAAACAGTACATGCAACTGTTCTCCAAGCTGCATGTGCAACAGTGGATAATAGAGCTCTTTTCAACATGCACCTCTCACGCTATGTATTAAGTGGGATTTGGAGGGATAAAGTGTGCTTATATCATGTTACATATGAGTGCCAATAACCGGTAAGTCTATCAGACCTCACTGTGTGCTATACTTAAACAGCCTCCAGCCCACACCACATTACAGGCGGCTTTCTCAAGGTACCATACTGTACTTATATAATCCTTCACACCCCCATGCAAACAATATCTGTCCACAAGTCGTTTTATAGAAAGAGTGTAGGGACTGATGAAAATAGCCACATTGGGTGTACTCCATTCTTTAGCAAGGCACGATCGCAGAGTTCATAAGCAGATGTTCGAAAAGATTTCAAAAGCCGTATATGTTTGATAGGCAGGTCATTTTTCATTTTCATTTATTTCTAGAAAGAAGCAATTGTATCTGAGAGCAAAGCATGAATATCTGGTTTCACCTGTTTTTTTTGTGTATGATGTGTATGCTCCATGCGAAAAGTAATTTGAAGAATTCTTTATATGTCTAAATCAGCCTTTAATCTCTAACCGCATGCTGATTGGTTCTCTCGATGCGAGGAATTTTTTTTAAAAATAAATCCAAGTTAATTTTTTGGAAGGAATCTCCAATGCCAGTGTCAATACTCTGTACTACTCTGTAGCAGCTGGATGTAAAGCTGGACGTTTTCTGATGCAGAAAAATCTTCAGGACTTATATGGGTTTTATTTTGTCTTATTGTCTTACAGATGCCACTGTGATGCCTTTCAAGACAGTTTAGTGTAAAGAAACATTGACAGGAGGAAAAGTACCACATTAACTTTTTACATTTATGGCATTTGGCAGACGCCCTTATCCAGACCGACTTATAACGGAGAGGTTAAGGGTTAGAGCCTCGCTCAAGAGCCTAGCAGTGGCAGCTTGGTGGGTTCTGGATTTGACCTCGTGACATTGCGATCCAAAGTCCAATGTCTTAACCACTGAGCTACCACCTCCCTCAATCAAGACGAACAGGAGGAATGTATCAAGTTGAATTTCCATCAGACATTGTTGAGTTGCTAAATTTATAAAGAAGATGCAGGTCACGAATAAGAAACAGCTGTGGAACAAATTGTACCAAACCTATTACACATGGGATTTGTTATACATTGTCCTAGGTAATAGGACTTTTATGGAATGTATGCATGAAGTCTGAATGTGACAAAATTAGAATATGATCAGCGAGGTTCACGGGCTAATGTGAACAAAGATGAAGCAAATCTGACTGACCCCTAGGGTAATTAGTATATAACTAGATATAGTAAATTGCCTATCATATACAAGGAATGTTTGTTGCCATGGTTATTTAGAGAATCTCTCAATAATTCTTTAGACTAAACTTTAGATGGCAAAGAGAAACACACAAATTTATTGAGTCATTGTGCTTTCCAATGAAATAAGCAAAGCGAGCGGTATATATATATATATATATATATATATATATATATATATATATATATATATATATATATATATATATATGAGCGAGAAGCACTTGCAGGAGTTGAGAAATAAAGGGGTTTCATCAATAATGCAATCATGCATGAGGACACTTGGGTCAAGACTGCTTGACCTTTGGTCCTCAGATTCAAGGCTCGAAGGCTAACCTCATGGTCAAAGCCACGTTTGCAGAGCGTGTGCAGTGTGTCTCAGGAGAGGGGAGGATGGCAGGGAGGAAAGGGACATCTGCAGCACACCGAGGGCTATCGTCTGCTCTGCCAACAATGACCTCACTGCCTCCTGCCCACCAGCCGGGCTCCAGTATGGTTCCCTAGAGACCTACGTCATTATAGCGCTCTGATTGCAGCCACTGAGATGGCACATCAATGCGTTACCACAAATACAGAGTGAGAACATTTCTCAGAAAACAATCCTCCCACCAGACACTCGCTCATGATCTTTGCCGCTTACTATTTCTGAGGCGCCTTAAAAATCAGTCAAATGAATGACTTGTATGCAAGAGTGTAGGTGAATAAGTGAGGACGTTCAGATGGCGTGGGATTGTATGATGCCTATTATCTTTACATCCATAGCCTTTACAGTCCTCAGCAGTACCTTTAAAGCTCCCCAGTGTGAATGCAATGGTGAAGCCACCATTTTTATTGAAGCCTGGATAGAAATGAGAGCTGTTTTTACACGTCTCAGCTCTGGACAATATCAGGGCCCATTTCATGTCATCATGCAGGCTCACCTTGAACTAATGCTCTCTGGGATTGTGAAAGGCCCATAATGTCCCCCCATTAATCTCCATGGGTGGGTGCAGGATAGGGGCGGCAGACAGCACAGATGACCTGTAAAAACCACACAGCCCAAACTGCTCAGCCACATAAAGGTCCTCAGAAATGTCCCGTAGGTCACGCCTCGTATATCACAGTGCATTAAGACTTCAGGGAAAGCAGACAAAGACCCAACAACAACAAACATCCCTGCTCTACCGCTGCTGGGTTTTTTTTTTTTTTTTTTTTATGTTAGACAAAAATAACAAAAAAAACAAAACAAAACAAAAAACAATAGAAAAAAAAAAACAAACAAAAAGTAAAAATGTTTCTATTATTTTTTGTATTGTTTTGGGTTATTTTATGTTAAACAAAACAAAAAAAATAATAATAGAAGCAAAAAAATAAAAAAATAAAAAAATAAATATATATATTTATTTAACATTTTTAAGAATAATTTTTTTATTAAAAAATATATACATTTCAAACTATAAAATTAATGTTATTACTGATTTTTCGTTGTTCTATAAAGCACATTTTTATTTATTTATTTATTTATTTTTATTTACGTTTACAGAGCAAACAAATCGACTTTGAATAAAAGTTTGGTAAATGCTGTACATTGTAATGTTCCCTAAATACACATACTTCGGCTTCTTCGCGAAAAGCTTGGCCAATTTTCTTTCAAGACAAAAAACATTAAACTTCCTCTTCAAAATTGTGTTTATTTAGCTTTAGTTATTTGAATATGATTGTCTCCAAATTTAGATTTTATCCTAAAAAGCTGAAGAACTTTATCCTATTTGAAATTAAATGCAATAACACACAATAATAAAGAGTTAATCAATACAATAATTAAGAGTTTACTATTTGGGGGGAAAAAAAGCAGAAGTTATACCCAATCACTTTATTTGTCTCATTTAAACAAAAAACCCTGTAATACTGTTCAGGAGCAACACTGGCTACAGGCTTACATAGATAATATAACTATAGAAGGATGACGAATAAAAGTAAAAACCAGCATAAAGTGTCTTAGCACTTCGATTGTATATGTCTGAATGTGGAGGTGGAATAATGTAATTATTATAAGAATATTTCTGGGTTTTTCTGTTATTTTGTCTAATTACGCCGATTTTCACAGACTCCATGTGCAATTATCTGGAAAAACATAAATTTTAACCTTTTATGAAATAATCAGCAGAAATAACCCCAGGTAATGCACAGTATGTATGCAGCACATACGAATATCACTTCTGAACTGACACGTGGCTAAAGATTCTATTATCCCCTATAAGATAAAGAGGTTTCGTACTTTTTCTTCAGTCTAAAGTCACTCCAGGAAGTACTCATTCTTGTCTATCATTTCCCACCTAAAGCAAAACGAATACAAATATTATCGGAAACGCAAAAGAATAACATATAGAAGGCATCTAAAAGATGTTTGAGGTAAAGCCCCAAGCTTCATGTTATGGTCAGGTGATGTAATGATTATAGCTACAGGTCCATAATATGCAAAAATAAAAGTCACAATGATCAGTGTGGATTCAAATGAGGTGTATGTAGCATGCATTCATTTTTTTTGGGGATATCAGGAAGACAATTCTTCTCTTTGATTTAAACTGAGATCATTTGTATAATTAAAAACAAACAATTACAAATTATTTTTTACAAATAATAATTATAATAAATATTTTAGGAATTCTTCAAAACCCCTAATTGTGTGTTCCTACGACATTTACAGTTGCAACAATCGGCATCATATTCCAGAGCAATTTGCAATTATAATTCTTTTATAATGTTTTTTCTGCAACTACACATTGAACAACCTTCTGATTAGTTGCACATCATCTTAACTCACTTCACTTTCTATAAGCGACAAATCAAAGACCTAGTTTATGCCACTTTCTTAATCCTAGTCATTGGATACGCTTAAAAAAACTGACCAGTCCCTTCTTAAGTTTACTTTCTTGTCCCTCCGTTGTTCCTCTTTTATCCATATCTCTTTTTCAGCACAGCCTCCACCACCCGCCACCCCTACCACCCCCTTCCCCAGACCCCCAGACCTCTCCGGTAACAAATGCTGTATATGACAAACATCTTGTGACACCACGACCCTGTCTTACCCTCAGTGTTAACCATGTTCTCTCTCTCTCTCTCTCTCTCTCTCTCTCTCTCTCTCTCTCTCTCTCTCTCTCACACACACACACACACACACACACACACACACACACACACACACGGACACACGGACACGCACGCTCGCACGTTCACCAAAGCCACAAAACACGCACTGGCTTACGCACAGCTTAGCACTTCAAAAGCCAGCACTAAAACTGCAAGTAGGGCAAACAAATGAGCTTAATAATTATATGGATTAGAGTTGACACAAGCTGATGACATTCA
This sequence comes from Silurus meridionalis, assembly GCF_014805685.1. Lineage (NCBI taxonomy): Eukaryota > Metazoa > Chordata > Actinopteri > Siluriformes > Siluridae > Silurus > Silurus meridionalis. Next base: position 27,245,651 of record NC_060884.1, read on the forward strand.
CTGGAAACACAAAAGACCACAGATGGCCTGGACACTCTCCACACAACACACACCCTCTTCTTTTTTCTCTCTCGCTCTTTGTTTTTTATGAGCCACTGAAGAGCCAGCGTTCACACATACACAAGCCAAGTCATGATGAGCACTCTGGGTGGTCATTAATGTATGAAACACACACATTCACAGACACAAGGGAGCAGATAAAAATAGAAACACACACACACACACACACACACACACACACACACACACACATTTTGACCTGGCAAACCATTTGAAACAAGCAAGCACAAGAAAACATTCAGGATTTAAATAATCTTTTATCATTTAATCGCAAACACCCAAATGTGTAACACTTTACAGTCTCATTATTCAACAAAGATGCCGGTGTGAACAGGGAAAGAATTCGATTTGCAGCACGCCAGAGATCATGATTAATCATGTTTCACATTTCTCTGTCTTTGGCTCCTCATATAATATATATATATATATATATATATATATATATATATATATATATATATACACACATATACACTGTATTTATACAGATGTCCCCGAGTTATGATGGTTCATCTTACGATGACGATAGCGATACGACAAAATTGTAAAAATATTACAATTTTTGCGCACTAGGCAGCAGTGTACGATGTACGATACAGCTGGACGTGCAGCTGGAATGAGCGTATCTCTCGCCCTGTGAGATGTCCCACTCTCGCTAACGGTCGACGGAGTAAAGTTGTCTCAGTGTGTATTGTTTTCTGTTTTAAGCAGCAATTTTAGTGATAAAAGCATGTCTTCCAAATGCTCGAATATGTCTCCTATATATATATATATATATATATATATATATATATATATATATATATATATATATATATATTAGGGCTGTCAATCGGTTTTAAATGCCAGTAATGGCATGATTATCATATTAGTGATTAAATTGCACATTTTTATGTTCTAAAAAAGTTAATACTTTTCAAGTTTTTAACACTCTAATCAACATGTACATGGACAAATATAGAGGCTTATACAAATGTATGTGAAACCAAATTCACCATAGAGCATGAAGAAAAAAATATTCTTGTAAATGTTTTAAAGTAATTATGGTGTTTTAAAATTACATAAATCATCAGGACACCAAACTGTTCTTTTGCTATGTTTCCACACGGACGGTTTTAAAAAGCATCCGTGTAAAACAAATGTTTATTTATTACAATTATTTTTTGCAGTAAAAACAGAAATGGGTGTGCATTAATCCTGCGTTAATGAAATTAGTGCCATTAAAATAAATTTGCGTTACCGCGTTATTAACCCCCCCACACACACACACACAAACTGTATATACATATAATTATTATAATTTTTTTTACCCTACATCTCATTCTGTAAATCTTTTCTTTTATTACTTTGAAGTGATTCCTTGGTCTGCAAGCATTCACTGATTCTAGTGATTCTGTCTCTATTAAAAAGAAAAGATAGAAAGACTGAAATAAAGAGAGAAAGAAAGCAAGAGGACTACAGGAATACAAAAGCGATGAAGACAATTCCGTTATCTCATATGTCTTTCTATTTGAAGCAAAAGTGTTTCCAGAGATAATCAATGTACATGGAAATAGTAAAAAAAAAAAATCTAGCTTAGAAGTATTTTAAGAGCAGTTTTCTTTCACATTTATGGAAGGAGTTTTTAGAGCCAGAGGTAAAGCTATTAACTGCAAGAGAAGATACATTTCATTAGCGAAAATTACAAATATTTTGGACTTCTAAACAGAAGGTCATGAGTTCAAATCCCACCACCACAAAGCTGCCACTGCTGGGTTCTTGAAGAAGACCCTCAACCCTTAACTACCCAGGTGTATAAATGAAATATTTCTAAGTCGATCTGGATCAGGGCGTCTGCCAAATGCCGTAAGTGTAAATGTTATGCAGCTATGTGTTTTTGTTTGGATGTTGTGTTATCTCTGACCCTGTCTTCTGATTGGTTGTTTCCTCCACATGTTCTCATTGTATACACCAGTTTTGAGTTTAGCCTTTGATTAGTTTGCATATTTGTACCCCGCGTTTCCTTTTATACTCCACAAATTATTTTTTTCACAAAGCCTTTTGTTGTTAACCTCAATTGTTTAAATTCTTGCATTCCTTAATTCACATTGTTGGCTGATCACCTGACCTCTGCCTGTTTTACATTTATGATTATGCACTGTGATTTTTACAGCCTTTACTATTAATTAAGTGCACAATTGTATAGGTTTCTTTGGAGGTGGTAGCATTACATTTTCCTTTCACTTGAACTAGGAGACACAAATTTGTTCAAGCATGACATTGTCCCTGTGCTTTATATGGGTTGGACTAGAATATCTGAAGTGGCCTACTATAGAGCTCTGACCTCAACCTTACTGAATATCTTAGGGATGATTGGAACACTGACTGCACCCCGGGCCTCCTCACTTCACCTACATCACCTGACTTTACTTACACCCTTTTGAATGAATGAGCACAAATCTCCACAAAGATTAATGGAACATCTTCCCAGAAGAGTGGAGGTTATTGTAACAGCAAATGGGGACTAAATGTATTATGGGATGTTCAAAAATCTCATACCAATCTTGTGGTCAGGTGTCCACAAACTTAATAATTTTTTTTATTTAGAGTCTAAATAGAAATGAAGCTCTCTATAATGCAGAATTCCTTGTACTGAGTTTCACAAAAGAAATATTTTCATCTGCTGTGTACAGAAGCTACTATGCTTAAATAATATAACACATACACACTTTTTTTGGAGTCCTGAGATGTTGGTGCTTGAACAGAAGGTCTACAATAACTTCTGAAGTGTGATGCAGTGGACACGCATAATACACTTTTATGTGCCCATGCATCAGCCTGCCGATATCAATAAAAGCAACAAACACGTTTCATCGTTATTCCATATATAATCTAATGTTTCATAAATGTACACTAATGTTTTATATTTATATTTAATATATATTTCTCTATATATATATATATATATATATATATATATATATATATATATATATATATATATATATATATAATAAATATATATATAATAAATACAAATACATTTAAAAATTTTTATCAAATATAAAATATATATTTTGATATAAAAAACTTTCTCTCTCTATATATATATATATATATATATATATATATATATATATATATATATATATATATATATACACACAGTATATATAATGTAATAACAAAAATATAAAAAATAAAAAAAAATAAAAAATAAAATATAATATAATAGTAATAATATATATAATAATGCTTTGTTTATTTTTATTTTTTTCGCTGTATTCATGACCAGCGAATAAAAAAAACCTACATTTTTATCAAACTTTAATGCTTTGTTTTCTGTTTAGTTGTTTAGTGTGAAGGCATAAATATTAAGTTCACTCTGACTGAAACTTGTCAACAAGCATCTCTGCAGCTATTGAGTTTGAGAACATGATTTCCACAAACGCTTGATTATACAGTCATTAAGACTTTATTTCCTAGATAGAAATTAGGCCTATAACCAATTTTAAACTGACTTTGACTTCTTCAAAAAATGGCCCAACAAGACTATAAAATTGTGACCAAAACATCTATTCATAGATGTTAATTTCACAATTTTTTTTTCTAACGCAAACAAAGACAGAGAGCTGGCTAAGAACAGGAGGGTTATGGGATACATCAAGTGAACTGCCAAACCACATTCTGTTTAGGGGGTCCCTAAAGGTCACAGCTAACTATAAGCAAAACAATAGGCCCATTTCTGTTGTTAAAGTTGACTGGAAGCTGCACAGGGAGTACAAGCAGTCATCCAAGAGCAATTCTGAGCTTTTTCTTTCCAGGCTGTGAACATGATTGAGGCTGGGGAAAAAGCGCATGATGAGAGAGAACCCGCTAAGTGAGAACTCTAAATGGGAAGGACAACAGATGAGGTTCTATCCGTAGAGAATTCTTTGGACAATGAAATCCCACACACTGACTCTTTCACACACACACAAACAAACACACACATGTGTGCACAATATTTAAGCATGGCTTGCTAGGTAATAAGCTTGCCCTTTCCCTAGAGAGCGAAAATCTCCCCCTTAACCTACTGTGGTGACCAGCACCAACCAGACTGAGAGAAAAAAAAAAAGCTTTTGGAGTCTGAGATGCTTGAAAGCCTCTGGGATGTGAGCCAGTAATTCATTTACTATCATTTAAAGCAAAAAAGTTCTGTAGACAGCAAGAGCAGTTTTACCACAGACATGCTGCATTAAACACCTTTTTTTTCTATTGTATGTAATTTACACTATATGGACAAAAGTATCAGGACTCCTGACTTTTACATTTTTTTTTAATGTAAAGTCAACAATAACTTCTGAAATGTGACTTGATGGAATGAGGTAAAACATATTAAAATATTCGAGTAAGATTTGGTAGGTGATTTGCAGAGAACAGAATACACATGACTGACAAGCGAGAGTATGTTGAATCATTGTATCTCACTGGACTTACATTAGTGACAGAACCTTTATTCTCTTCAGTCATGAGAGAAGTGACTGGATTGGCTAAGATGCTCAAAAACTACAGTAAACGCAACATATTAAATTTCTCATAGTGACAAAATCTATCAAAGTATATTCTTGGGCAAAAAAATTGGTCATATGTGGCAAAATATAAAAATTGTAATGGTCCTGAAGACAAACTATTGGTCAGGAAATTTTCAAGATTGAAACTGCTGAAACTCCGTGTACTACCAATTGTTGTAGTGAAGTTTGGGAAAAAGCTAAAAACAGGGAAATGCACTTGAATATTCTGAGTGTAAGTTAAAATCACAATGAAATAAATGTAAAACACACCAAAGCACATCTGAGTGTACAAAATCATAAAAAAAAAAATCTAATTATTTGATGTCTATAATCTCAAATGACTGTATAAGACTGTAGAAAGGACATTACGTTCCAGTTCTCATGTTAGTTCTCACTCTCCAGTGTTCTGTATTGTTGAAAGATTTATGATCAAACTCTTGATGTAACCCAAATGAGGATGGGTTTCCCTTTTGAGTCTGGTTCCTCTCAAGGTTTCTTCCTCATAACATCTAAGGGAGTTTTTCCTTGCCACAGTCGCCACGGCTGCTCATCAGGGATAAATACACACCATTCACCTTCACTGTTAAATTCTGTAAAGGTGCTTTGTGCTATAGAAATGAACTTGACTTGACTTGATTTTTATTCTTATGTGCCACACCTGATGCAGTTCATCAAGGGCCTGATTACAAACTTATACATGGAACAAGGATTAATAAAGCAGTGAGGAAGAGAACTACAGTATTTCTGTCATTCTGGCTTTTATCCTGACTAATGATTGGTTGTTAAGACTATAAAAATCTTCCTTTTGATCAAGAAATCTTTATTTCATTTTTTTCTTTGCAGGACGTTTTTACTGCACATTTTGCTTTTCTTTTCTTTTTTTCTTTTTTCTTTTTATTTTATAGATATACATTAAAAGTGTAGGTTTTTTAGGATATCCCACTCTCTCGTTTCTCTTATCAGTGGGTTGGGAAGAATTTTTAATTCTTTAAAGATGAACTATATTGTTTTGGATATCCCTACACACATAATTGCTACAGTGACTAGGCTGCAATTGCCACAAACAGTTTTATATTCAAGTGCTCATCAGTGAACAGCAATGATTGAACTTTAATGAATGGACATTTGGTGCCACAAAGATAAAGATGGTTCCTCTCAAGGTTTCTTCCCCATATCATCTCATGAAGTTTCTAGTTTTCACTGTTACAAGTGGCTCATTCAATAGAGATGAATGAATTTAAGAATTGATTTCTGTGAAGCTGTTTTGTAAAAAGTTCCATACAAATAAAATTGGACTAAATAATCCAGCATCAGATCAGTCTGTTTGAAACTGGTGGAAAAAAATATGGCTACAAATATGGCTATTAATTTGTAGCTATAACAAATTCCAACATACCTTCTATAAAATCTAGAACTTACATCTTTTAATACAAATTTATGTCTATTCCAATAACTAGCTTGCTAAGCCCTGGTGTATTTCCCCTGATTAAACCTGAGAGCTGAGATGACTCATCAGGATAAAAATCCACACTGAATGCTAGGATTTTTCGTGCAAAATAAGATCGAGGCTGCAGAACGACATCATACGCTAGTGTCTGCCAAATATACTTTGAATCACCTTATCAGCAGCTCTAAATCCAGTTTATTGTCTTAAGATCAGTCACGTCATACTAATCAGAGCTTTGTTTGGCTCATGCCATGAGTAGCACAAGGCCATACTTAATGGAAGAGGAACGTGCTTAAAAGTGCAGCTTAAGAAATCTTAATGTGATTGGTGTCTCTTTAAAGGAAGGAAAGGCACAATCAGGAGAGATGTCAGAAGCAGAGCTGGGCCATATGACAATCTAATATATGTGTCCTTTTGTTATTTAATAACCCCTTTGTTACTCACTGTGTAGAAGAACTGACTGGATATTAGTGAATGAATCCTTACCAAATGTTTCTCTCATGTTCTTGATGAAATATTCGCTGACACACTCCATTTGAGAGCAAACATACAGAAAACGTTGTCCTTAACTGATTTTCTTTTTTACTTTGGTCACGGAATAATGTGCTTTAAGATACAGTTTTGAACAATGGCATAAAGCTATGACTTGATCAGTGTTAGTACAGGGGTTAAGACATTGTTCAAATCCCAGAACAAGCCTTCAACCACTCTGCCGTATAAATGAGGCCCTTAAATGTATGCCAAATGGCATAAATGTGTTAAAATGTGCTAAAATGGAACATATTATGTGTTTACAAAAAGAGGCTGTAGTTGTAAATACAGTTATTTACAAATGTAGTCTTCTCTTGAAGAAGCCATGTGTCACAATTACAAAAAAAATGCAACAATAGGGTCTATCCATAACAAGGATAGAACAGAAAAAAAAAAAAGAAAAATGAAAATTTGTTTCAAAGCTTAAAAACAAATAAATAAAAGTTTAACCGTGATTCTTTTGGTCTACTGAAAACACACCTGAATTTAATGCATAATGTCAGGAAAAATGGGGGACTGGAAGATGAACTTTTAAACTGATTAGTGTTTCTGTAGATTATTGAGTGTTCTCTTATTCCTGGATTTCTCTGGGTTTCGTAGTTTTCTCCACCTTCCAAAAAACATAGGCACAAAGGCATTCTGGCTACACTTAATAACCTCTACTTGTAAAGAAGTATAAAAAAGTGTGTATGTATGGTGCCCCTCCGATGGACTGGCATGCATTTCCATCCATGTTTTGGATCCTACACAACCCTGATCAGGATAAAGATGTCACAACAATTTATGATTGGGTTGATCGTGGATTTATTCTTTGTGAAATCCAACATTTAGTGGACATTTACTGTTTGCATGGCTTATCAATTCGTTACGTTTTATTTATTTTTTTTACCCTGTTAATAAGCATGAGTATATGACATTGCCCCTTCATTACTTAAATCATTCATAAATAATTGTATATATTGTAAAAAAAAAAAAAAAAAAGTGTGTAAAAATATAGCCCTTCCTGTCAAGAGTTAGATGAGTGTGATTCAAAGTAAAAAGCTTGCATCAGTATGCAGAGCTTGCAGGAGGCTTGACGTTAATATTATCTGAAAAGGGTCTTTTTTTGGAGCAGAGGGAAAAAGTACTTAAAATAACAAATGTCATGACATGTTCCATCAGGCATCAAGACAGTTTTCTGTCAGTAGAGTGGATTCAGAACCTGGAAAGCTGAGACACATCAGGATGGATGTTGATTTTGGATTGGTCTTGCCTTTGAGTAGAGAGTGGGTGAGATTGGATTAGCACTTTTAATTACATAATATCCCCCGGTGGTCCATTTAGGATCATGTTTTATTGTTACATTCTCATCTGCTCCTCAAGGATTTCCTACCATCATTTATGGTCCCTGTAGGCTAAATATTGGTATCTTTGCATACTGAAGCACTCAAATTGTGGTTCAAAGAGGGACAGCGCATGATGATGTGTACAGTCCATAAATGACAGTCACCTCCAGGATCGATTTACAGACAGTGCTAGTGCCTGAACAAACAGCAATGGTTATAGACTCAGTCAGCCATCCTATATTAGGAAAAGACAGATATTTCAAAACATAACTCATTTGCTACCTTCACTTTTTTTTTGACTAGCATTGACTCAAATGGCATTTTTTTTAAATTCTCTTGACTTCATAATAGCTCAGTCTCATGAAGATGACTTTATCCAGAAAATGGACTGGTTACATTCCAAAATGGATAACAAAGGGATACAGTTCCACATTGTTTTTGGCTGTGATTCTCGACGCCAGATGAAAAATACACGGTATGGTAATCCATTCATCAATAACTTGTTTCAAATTTGATCAGCATCTGGAAATGGGATGCTTTGATTATTTTCAATGACGGTCCTGAAGGCTGAAATCCAAAATGTTTGCTTTATTTAGAAGCGCTGAGGCAAATACAAGTGAAAGTGCTGGTCAGATTTCCAATATGAAATAAATACTGTTGTCTGGCCTTTTTTCCTGTCAAGTGGACAAAATGATGGAGAAATCATTATGTGATGTTAATTTGCCGACTTTTTTTAATCGTAGCTGTCTATAGATAAGTAGAAAATGTGAACATTTTTAAGATTGCAGCCGACTACAATAGAATATTCAGACAAAATATATACTGTAAATTTGATAAGTGCGTTTGAACAAAAATACACTTCCCAATGATATGATGCACTCACTGACGCTCAACTAGATGGCTTGATTAATACATTCCATTGAACATAAGGCTACATTTTCTTGATGCCATACGGGAAATGACACAAAATCTAACCTAAAAATTTACTATTTTTTCAGATGCCAAAATCATATTTACTGACACCAATTCCCAAGAACAAGTCAATACTGAAAACACCTTAAGACTAGACTGAGAGTCTTATAGCGTGACTACAGTAAAGTACACCACAAACCCATCACATACAGGTATCTGTCCTTTAATCCAACGCACAGTAAACAAACAAAACATGAAGTTGCAAGGCCAGATTATTAATATTTTTAGGTATGACACAAGAACAGAACAACTTGTTCTTGAGAACAGCATCATGAAACTCTATAATCTAATAATATCTACTAAAATTTGAAATCTAATAAATTTAATTATTGCTAGACTAGTGAATTACATTTGAGGCCAACCCAATTATGGTACTGAAGCTAATGTATAATTTGTATAATGAGTTAATTAGAGCTAATATATAATGAATATAAGTTATATTATACTCTGATTTGTACAAAGAGTTACAGCAATAGTTTTGCTCGACAACCCTTCATAGCACACAAACACATGTCTAGAAAAGAAGTGATGTGTAAAGTTAGTTATCTATCATATTATGTATTTGTTATCAACAATTTACCACACGATACATATTATTTTTAAAACGTGGCGTTTCTGAAGTCACACTCAAGAAAACATCTTGAATTTTGATGATCCACATGACGTGTTGTTGAATCTGCCATGATAGTATTAGAGTATTAAAAAAAAAATCACCAATCTGATCTTGCACATTATGATTTTCTGTGGTATGATCTCGGTGTGGAGAAAGGAAGGATGAAGGATTGGAAGGCAAAACATGGCTGCAGAACAAAGGCTATAGTCAGGGCAGTTACAAGATTATTACATGGTAGACTGAAGCATGTGATTGCAAGCAGCTGAGTGGACAGCAGTGGTCATTTTCACCGGGTCAGCGAGGACATGGGGTCAGCTAGTGGGGAATTCCAGGAGGTCACGCCCTGGCCCCATTTGAGATGCACATGTGTGTTAGAAAGAGAGAGCGAGAGAGAGAGAGCGAGAGAGAGAGAGAGAGAGAGAAGAGAGAGAAGAGAGAAGGAGAGTCATGTTTAATGGTTATGTGCAAGTAGGTTAAATTCAGGGCTTTGGGACAATGAGGGCTGTTTGTGGTAAGATGACAGGGCATAAAATAGTGCATACTGGAGAGAGAGAGAGAGAGAGAGAGAGAGAGAGAGAGAGAGAGAGAGAGAGAGAGAGAGAGAGAGAGAGAGAGAAAGACTATCCTGTTGTGGCCTTTACCTGACCCCAAATTCAGAAGTCGATTTTCACCACACCAAACCTATTGGCCTCACATACTTTCCCTCTCTCTCTCTCTCTCTCTCTCTCTCACACAGACACGCACACACACACACACACACACACACACACACACACACACACACACACACACACACACACACAAACACCAGAACAGGGTCAAGTTGCTTACAGTAATTAATGACTCATGTAAAAGGAGTCAAGCCGGGTAAGGGATAATACATGGTGGAGAAAATAATCAACAATGGTAGTATTGGCATGATGTAGGCCAAAATAAAGTTATTGAACTTATTGTGACTTTACAAAGTGTTTATTCCTCTAATAACATTGCAGGTAATTTTTTTATTATCATTTTTTTTGCTTGTTTTGTGAAACATTCACAAAACAAGTGACTTCCTGTTATCATTTACATTTGATCAACAAGTCATTTATTAACCAGCCTCTCTCTTGAATTGCGTCATTCTTCTTAACATTTTCCAAATCTAGCTCATAACTGTTTACCTTGCTTTTCAAATTACTTTTTTTTACGACCTGCTTCAAAAACTCAACATTCAAAATGGCTGATTAACTATAAATTACATATACATGCACATGTCTATGGGAATAAAAGTAAATTAAAAATGGATTTGTTTCAAGTTTTTCACTTTGGGAAGAAAAAAAATATGATGAGATTTACATTCAAATTGTCAAAGTGAGGATTACAACCTAGATAATGGCTAAAGTCAGTGATTTAGCTAGCTAATAATGTAGTCTCGCAAAATAAATGATGCAAAGGCAAGAGGAATGTGGAAATGAGACAAAAATCTCATGAATATAAACATTTTCCTCACATGTGGTGGTGAATGGTTGAAATTTCCACCATTAAAAAAAATAATACAATGTAAATACATTTAGCATCAACCGCTAACCAAAATGTTATGTAAAATGGCACAACTCAAGTAAAAAGAATCATTTACATACACTGAGGTAAAAAAATGTGAAATGTTGCTGAACATCAATTAAACAACAATGATAATAATTCAACTCAACTCTGTTATGAGTTCAAATGATATAAACTTTGCTAAGCGTGTGATTCCAACACTTTACGCTAGCTCACTTTAAACATCTGTTCACAATCTTATAGAGCAAAGGTGCTATGTCACACATCTTGTCATGTAATATGTCCGTACACAATATTAATGATCTTTCTTACTCTCTCTCTCTTTCTCTCTCTCTCACACACACACACACACACACACACACACACACACACACACACACACACACACACACTCTTAATGAATCTATCATCCTTTGACATGCACATTCATCTGAGAGGAGGCGAGTCTAAAAACAACCCCCAAAGATTGCTCTTTAAACACAATATTTCACCAACAAACCATACCAAGCTGTAACCCATTAGAGGCCAATTCTGGGGTTAGTGGCGTCGATGCAGCCAGGCATTTGAGGGCACAAAGTTGCGTGCCTCTACGACAGCAAAATAAGAAAATTATTTGGGAAATAAATGAGGAGCTGTAACGTGAATGGATGGGTTGTTTTATTTCCTCGTGTATTTGAGTATGTGTGTACACTGGAAGGCGGGGGAATACGTTGTGTGCCTAATAGCTGACAGATTGACTGCCTGCGCCAGGCTGCTTGTGAGTCATGAACGGCAAATGCCAGAGTTCGACACACGCACAAAGAAAACACGGCATTTCCCAGGTGGATCCTCATTGAGCTGGGTTGTGTTAGCCCAGTGGTGTCCCGGCAGTCTGGGCAATTTTATTTGACCTTTGCATGACCACACACTTGTCCAAGGAACGCCTGCTGTTCACACATGACCCTGACCTCATGTTTGGTGCACGTAAACAACACGACGGACCTTAATCAAAGCCATCAGTACTGGGCCAATGGGAGATTCATCCACACCCAGATGCCAAACACCTGGATTTGTACATACACCATCACCTTGATAATAAATACCCCTCAACACCAGCACTGCACCCTATAAATCTGGCAAAACATTCTCTGCAATGCACGTACTGATTGAGCATTGCCGGCTGCACTTTTATACTTGAACATACTCGTAGAATCATATGTAAAATCATATGTTAAAAAAAACATACTTTTACACAAAACACTCATGCTGACCAGGACATATGAAGTCATAAAAAGAGAGTAAAAAGGGAAAGAAAGGAGTGTGTGTATAATATAAACAGTGACGCTTGTTTGACTCCTAATACACATTTGTCAGCTTTTTTGTAAATTTTTTTGTTTAATATATTCATGATATAGTGACTGTTACTCAGAGAGCACTGCTTGGCTGCACACTCTAACTAATACCTCTCCTCTACGTCATTTATCCCTTTTAACACTCAAAATCCATATTTATGCTAAACGAATGCCACTGCGCTGCCAAATTCACAATTCTGATTGGTCAAAAGATGCTGATTCATTTTTTACAACAGCAGCTCTACGACTGGTGTCAGCTGCAAGGTTCACATCGGTGTGCTCTGTCATATTATTTCTACAGTAACAGTTGGCTCACAGGGACTTGTGACTTGTATGATGGAAAATCACATAAACACTTGATGAATTTTTAGTAAAAAAAAATAGGTTATCGTTTTTTGGAAAGAGTGACCAAAATATATGTTTTAAATAAGTCATTGCGTGGAGCATTCAAAATAATTAACAATTCTAATCTCAAACATAAAAATGCAAAATGAGGCAAAAATGTGGATTAGGATTCCTGGGGAAAATAAAAAAAAGCTTCAAATTTGTTCATGTGAGATTCGTATTATGGGATTTTGTAAAACTGTAACCTGTAAATCTTCCCTTTGGTGTGTTCAAAACAAAGAAAAAGAACCGCATTTAATGTATCTTTAAATGAAGAAAGAAGCTTTCACATATACATTACAGCAGAGTGAAATTTTCTCTTTACATATACCAGCTTGTTAGCTTGTTAGGAAGCCGGGGTCCGAGCACAGAGTCAGCCAGGATACAGGCAGGATGTGAATTTTACATTAACATTTCACATTTACAGCATTTGGCAGAGGCCCTCATACAGAGCGACTTACAATTAACTCATTCATACAACTATATGTTGTATACTTTCCATTCTTTAGTTATAAACTATGTACTCATACTCATGTAGCCAAACTGCTGTGGTGTAACAGGAATAAAAGAATTTGCCTAAAACATGTTATAGGGAAAAAATGCTAAACTTTAAGGTGGTAACAGTAATTCCACTTCATCTCAGAGTGTGTTCCTCCAACAGCACATTCTGCTGTGGTTTCTTTCTTTTCATTCTCTCTATTAAAAACATACTCCAAGTTGAATTGTGTATCCAAAGTAAAAGAAAAAAACATCAAGCATATTCATTTTGCACTAATAACTCCAGAGATTCAACAGCCTTAACTGTTTTCACTCAAGATTAGAGCCTTTCGAATGAGGAGCCTGGCCATTCTCTCTCTCTCTCTCTCTCTCTCTCTCTCTCTCTCTATGAGTGAGAAATGCATAAGTTAAATAAACCTCAGCTGAAGAACTGTATCAGGCACCAAGTCAAACTGCTTTCATTAAGTCACAAAACAGACCAGAGAGAGAGAAAGAGAGAGAGAGAGAGAGAGAGAGAGAGAGAGAGAGAGAGACTGGGCTTGCCAAAAAAATCCCTGACAGGAAATCAAGATTCATTGCTGCACACTGCTGCCAGGCCTCAGCAGAGCCCGAGTCAGTCATTGGACAGGAGGATCATCTCCTTCTCATTTGCTCCTTGCTCTCTTCTGTTGCCATCTATTCACAAACATTCGTTGACCCCTCAGCAGCCTTCATCAGTCACCAAGACACACACTCAGGCTTTACAAACTTTATTTCGGAACAACTTAATCACTTGAAACAGAGAGACAGACACCGCCTACACTACCGCTAACAATCGCAATCACCGGAGAGAAATTATCATCACATAAGTGACCTCAGTTAGGAAAAAATGTGCTGTGGTGCACATCTGCATTCAGAAATAAAGTAGAGCAGGAAACTGATAACCAAGAAACAAAACCTCCTCAATGATATGCATACATTTAACAGAACAAAATGGAGATCTTGCCTACCTGGTGCAGCTTGCATCTCAGTCAGGCCTCCTACAGCAATGAGGGCTTCCAGAATCTTCATGTGATGATCAGGGTTCACATCAGCACTGAATGAACAAAAGACCTTATCAATGAAAGAGCTCATATTGAGTTTTATAAGACTCTTGAGTCACACACTCCTGAATTTTCAATGGATTTCCTGATGATATTTTAACCGCAAGCATTTTCTTTTAATATATAATGTTTTTTGAATGAAACTTTGTTTAGAAACACTATTTCAAATAATAGCTACTGTATTTTATACAGGTAGCATTCGCTGTAAAAAAAAAAACCTCACTGCACCAATTTCAGTCACCCTGAGGAGCTCGGAGGAATATTAGAATAAGATCTTTGCATATTTAAGTTATATACAAAAACATTTCGTTTTTCCTACAGTGTACAATATTTCAGTACATTTACATTTTGCCAATGTTATTTCTGTCAATGTATTGAAGGTGCTAAGAGCAATATTTGCCTTTCAAAACAAAATGTAAAATGGTAGAAAATTCCAGTCTTAAATAAAACAGATTTTATACAAATTAGGCCAATTTACAGAGGGAAAATTTGAATTTTTTCCTTTGTATTTGTAGGTATTTGTATTGTACAGTGGTACCTCGACATACGAGTGCCCTAACATACGAGTTTTTTTGAGATACGAGATCGGTCGATTTTTTGCTTTGATACGCGAGCAAAAACTTGAGATACGAGCTTGAGACGCCGCTGCTAGATGGCGAATCGAAGCCAGAAAGCGAAGATTGTGACGAAAATTAAGATAAGCAAAGAAGGAAAAGTAAAAAATTTAAAGTTTAGGGATACGTAGTGTGCAGAAGTGATAGTAAAAAACGAGTTTTCCTCCGCCTCCGCTTATCGCCTCTACCAACCCCCAACCCCCAATGGCATTTCAATTCATTTCAATGGGGAAATACGAGCAATTTGACATACGAGCAAGGTTACTGAACGAATTAAACTCGTATGTCGTGGTACCACTGTATTTCATTTTAAAACTGTAACGTAAAAGTATATGCTTTTAAAAGTAAATCTTATCTTTGGCATAAAAAAAGTTAAAGTTACGATGTTAAGATATACGATTTTGCGATCTTGCGATTACTATGGCGATGCGACAAAATTATAAAAATATTTTGCGCGGCAGGCAAACATAGCAGTATGCTCCACTCTCCACAAAGAAACCGGCGATTGTCCATGTTCCCGCTGCCATATAATTATATACTGTATAGTTTATAGAGTACGGTAGTGTAAATTGTTCTGTTCTGCTAAATTATGTGCTGCAATTTGTTAAATTATTAATAAATTACAGTATACTGCCCTATACTGATCACCATTCTTTACAAAAACCAATCAAGTTACAATGTGGGCTTCATAACACCTTTTTATCATAAGTCAGAGACGACCTGTTTTTAATGTACATTATATAAATCAATTGTATAGTCAAATTATGTTGTGAGCTTCCAAGTACCAAATTACTGTCACGTACATTATATTATGGCATTTGGCAGATGCACTCATCCAGAGTGGCTTACAAAAGTGCTTTGAAATCTCTGTATCAGTAAATACATTCTGATACTGGTTCATTTAGGTCCCACACTATAATAAATCAAGACTAAGACTAAGAATAAATCAATCTATTACTTTTGGGAGATGGAGATATGAGACATGGACATGTCAGAGACCTCCTAAACTGACATGAAGAATCTGTTAAATCAGCATTTATTCTTTGCATAATCCTGATAATTGACATGCACAAAACACTCAGGTACACAACAGAGTTTTAGTTGCATGCCTCTGAGCAAGTCGAGAGCCTGCTGAGCATCCACATGATCATCACCCTCACAGCCGCAAATACTACTTTCAACTCCACTTGAAACTTTTTCAAGGCTGATGTTAGAAACGACAATTCTGCACATAGATGTTTCATCAAGATTGCTCTTACGAACACACACACACACAC